>NC_141028.1:49370000-49410000 GCF_052040795.2 Danio rerio
CATTAAGTAGCCTAAGGTGAGTCCAGACTGATTCCTAAACATAGCAATGTAAGAAGCCCCAGCTTTGTAAAAGCAGCACATTTGTCTTGAACCTCATAGAAAATTTTTGATTTTACCATGAAATTCCAGATTTTGTAGAGTCCTATCAAAACAATTAGATATTTTTAAAGTAATTTGTTTTTAGATGTCACATTAAGACAGAGATGGATGGATGGATGAACGAACGGACAGACGGATGGATAGACAGATGAAAAAAACGGCATATGCTGGTAAGGTATGTTTTGATGCTGGTATCAGTGCTGGTCTCAATTAGGCATGGGCCGGTATAGGATTCTGACGTTATGATAATATCACGGTTTCACGGTATGGAGATTACTGCTCTAAAATATATTCTAATATAATTTCTGGAAAAAAACAAAAATCAAAAAACGGACTCCTGGTGTCTTCATTTGTTTCTAAAACACAGATTTTTTTAACTATTTAAAACAGCGTTTTTCGAGATCTTTTCTGCTGCAGATACTGTCGTCCTAAAAACTAAGAAAAAAAAAGTTAATAAAAAATCTTACTCATACCTTAGGAACGGTAACGTTATAGCAAAAAATGCTGACGGTTTAAAACCTTGCGCAGCATACCTTAAAAGCCGTTATCGTCCTATGCCTAGTCTCAATGCTGGCCTTGTTGGTCTGAGTGCTGGTACTGACCAGCATTGAGACCAACAAAACAGCGCTGAGATTAACAAAACCAGCACTGAGATCAACAAAACCAGCACTGAGACCAGCAAGACCAGTGAAACCAGTAAGACCCGCATCAAAACATAACATTAGCCTATTAGCATGTGCTGTTTTTTTTCAGATAGATAGATAGATAGATAGATAGATAGATAGATAGATAGATAGATAGATAGATAGATAGATAGATAGATAGATAGATAGATAGATAGATAGATAGATAGATAGATAGATAGATAGCTAACTAAACGCATTTTTGATACGTTACTGGCTTTCCTCAAATAAATGTGTTATGTTAATGCTACACGGTATATTTACTGACGTCTTTCTGGGTTTGAAACACTGATGTTTTCAACTTACCTTCTATTGTTCATGTACAAATCGCTGAAATGTCAACATTCGCCTCATGGCGCTCAGTTTCCTGTTTATTAATAATTTATTCTCAGATCAAAGCGTGTGAGGGTTTAGAAATATGATTGGATGGTGTGTTTCTTCTTTCAAATACACCTACACATGATTGGCTTATTAGCTACCCTGGTAAAAAATCCAGCTTAAACCAGCCTAGGCTGGTTGGCTGGTTTTAGAGGGGTTTTGGCCACTTCCAGGCTGGTTTCCAGCCATTTCCAGCCTGGTCTTAGCTGGTCAGGCTGGAAAATGACCAGCTAAATCCAGCTTGACCAGCCTGGTTTAAGCTGGACATAGCTGGTTTTGGCTGGGCTCCCAGTCTGCTAGGCTGGTCAAGTTGGTTTTAGCTGGTCATCTCTCAGCCTAATCAGCTAAGACCAGGCTCGAAATGGCTGGAAACCAGCCTGGAAGTGGCCAAAACCCCTCTAAAACCAGCCTGGTTGACCAGCTAAAACCAGCCAACCAGCCTAGGCTGGTTTAAGCTGGATTTTTCAGCAGGGTACTGATAATAGGGCCCTTTTCGCGTGAGAGAACAAACTAGTACTCATCAGTTCAATTAGAAAGACAACATATTTTATTATTTATATACTATCGTTATTACTAGTAACAGTTAGAGCTGAAATAGTTAAATGTTTTAAATTCCTAATCAAAAGTAAATGCTTTTTTGACAAGCCCCTTTGCTTTGCTCTACTGCACCCGTGGCGTCTTGATCATAAAAACTACAAAAGAGCGCCCCCCTATGGTCACACAGAGACACCAACAGTTGTCAAATCAAGGCTTGTGTTCGACCTGCAGTCTCTTCAGCTAGTCACAAGTTTAATAGGCTTTTTGAACAGTTACTAAGATCACCACTGGAGTTTAATATACACTCACCAGCCACATTAGTACATCTTGCTAGTATGAGGTTGGGCCCATTTTTGCCTCACAACTGCACTAATTATTAGTGACACAGATTCAGCAAGATGCTGAAAACATCCCTCAGATATTTTTGTCTGCCAGATATGTTTACATGCTAACATAACATCCATAATGTGAATCTCCTATTTCAAGACACATGCCAAAATGTGCTCAACTTGACAGATCTGGTGACTGTGGAGGCCAGTTGAGTACAGTAAACTCTCTGTCATGTTCAAGAGACCAGTTTGAGATGATTCGAGTGCCACATTATCTGGACGGAGGCAACTTTGGGGACACTGGTTTAAAAAGGAATGGATATGGTCAGCAACAATACTTCTCAGATACAGTGCTCAGCATATACAAGTACACCCCTCACAAATCTCTCTTTTAAATTGATATTTTTAATAGGAAGCTACACAATATTATATTTGTGCATGCACAGATTAGTCAGAAGCTGCTTATTTAACAAAACAACTTACGATAAAGATCGAAAAACAAGTACTTAAATTAATGTTATAGAACAATATTTAATACAAATTTTAAAAAGAGAAAAATCAAGAGAAGCAAAAAAAAAAATTTAAATAAAAATTATTTTTTTTAATTAGTTGAAATATTGTAGGTTGTAATTTTTTTGCAATATTTATATTGAATTTAACTGTATTATCTTTCAATTTCTTAACATGTTTGGTGATTAAAATATTATTTGAATAAATATATCTGTTTAATCTGTTTTGTTTAAATACACTAAAATACATCGCCTGTATTCACTGAGAAATGCATATTCATTTTCAAAATGGGGCGTACTCAATTATGCTGAGCACTGTATATATCAGTTTGCTGTTATTAAAAAAAAAGTTCACAGACAAAAATGAAAATGTATTTAACATTTACTCACCCTCAAGTGTTTTCCGACCTTCACGAGTTTATTTTTTTGTTGAGCCAAAAACCAAAAACAAATAACTTTATCTGACAGGAGTGGCTGCATTCTGCTTATTTAGCTCATCTGCTTCAAGGTTGGAGATGTTTTCTGTACAGAGGCTGTTCTGCAAACTTTGCAGTCTGTAATTATTTGATGTGCTGTTGTCTTTCTAGAAGTAATTCTGTCCACCATCCTCATCCACAGAGCTGCAACTAACTGCATAATTACTATTCATTTGGCCATTCCTATAACCAGGGACAAAATCTGCATACTTATTTATTTTTATTTTTTTTTTTACAAAATTTTATTAAAAAACTGGATTTATGTGGAATAATTTTGGGAGTATCTTAACTAAATACGCAATACATTAAATAAAACTAGAAAAGTAAAGTTCGTAGACAAACGTTATTGTGGCTTGAGAAAGCCTCGTCTGAAAGTTTGAAGTAGATTTAAAGTTTAAATCATTGAAGTAGTTTATGAAATTTGAAATGGTAATAACTATAAAGGTTAGCATGTTTCTAGTATGAATTGCCATGTTTCTTGTTAGGCAGTTGATAGGGGGTTCTGAGTGGTTGCTAGGGTGTTCCAGGTGGTTTCTAAGATGTTGCTAGGCGGTTGTATGGTGTTTTGAGTGGTTGCTTAGGTGTTGCTAGGTTGTTGCTAAGATGTTCTAGGTTGTCACTAAGTGGTTGCTATGGTGTTCTGAGTGGTTACTAAGGCATTGCTAGGTGGTTGAAGGTGCTGCTAGGCGTTTGCTAGGTGTTTACTAGGGGGTTATGAGTGGTTGCTAGGCCATTGCTAAGGCGTTGCTGGGTGGTTGCTGAGGTGTTCTAGGTCATTACCATGGTGTTGATAGGTGGTTGCTAAGGTGTTGCTAGGGCGTTCAGAGTAGTTGTTAGGCGGATGCTAAGGGGTTGCTAGGTGGTTACTAAGGTGTGGCTAGGCGGTTGCTAAGGTGTTCTAAGAGGTTGTTAAGGCGTTGCTAGGTGGTTGCTAAGGTGTAATTAGGTGGTTACTAAGATGTTCTGAGTAGTTGCTATGCAGTTGCTAACTTAAATTAGCATGCTATTAGCATGGTTCTAGCATGAATTAGCATGTTTCTTGCATAAGCTAGCATGTTGTTGGCATGAATTAGCATGTTGCTAGTATGTGTATAGCATGAGTAAGCATGTTGCTAGCATGTTTATAGTATAGTATGTCGTATCCCTGCTGAAAAATCCAGCTTAAACCAGCCTAGGTTGGTTGGCTGGTTTTAGCGGAGTTTTGGCCATTTCCAGGTTGGTTTCCAGCCTGGTCTTAGCTGGTCAGGTTGGAAAATGACCAGCCAAATCCAGCTAAAACCAGCTTGACCAGCCTGGTTTAAGCTGGACATAGCTGGTTTTAGCTGGACTCCTAGCTTGGCTAGGCTGGTCAAGCTGGTTTTAGCTGGTCATCTCCCAGCCTGACCAGCTAAATCCAGGCTGGTCAACCAGCTAAAACCAGCCAACCAGTCAGGCTGGTTTAAGCTGGATTTTTCAGCATAGATGTTGCTAGTATGATTAGTGTGTTGTTAGTATTAATTGGTATGCCGTTAGCATGCCTAATGTAAAGTCAATGGCAGTTTTTTTTTGTTTTGTTTTTTTTCCAGTGGAAGTCTATAGGACAGTTGCTGTGGCTCCATAAATGGTTGCTAGGGTGTGAATAGTAAGTTGAAAAGTCATCAGTGATTGGCAAATTGGTAGAGTTAAATGAGCCCAACTAAACGGTGTTGGGAAAACCGTTAAGTCAGATCAGTTGGAAAAGATATAGCAACGTAATTCAGTATAGTTTGGTGGTTTGGAGTTAGTTTGATGGTTGTAGTATGAACTGTCCTGGAGATGTGTTCTTAAAATAGTCTAAGAAGACGGAAAAAATAAGTTGATGCAGTATAGCAGGATGTTGGCTTTCTCAAACCACCATAAAAATAATACGTTTTTAACATTTATTTAATGTTTACACTGCGAATCCAATAAGACCAACGTATTTGGTAAAAGCAAGTCTCTCATATAATATCTCTACTAAAAGACAGAAAATATTACTGCACAAACTGTATTGTAAAGAAATGATATGAACATTTTCATATTAGTCAATAATATAACTGAAATAAATTAAATAACTCAAGTATAAATGTACACACATTTACTATAGTAAATGAACAGACTCAATGGTCTAAAAATCTGCAACTTTCTGCACACGTAGATTCAGTGGGCCTACCTATAACCTATAGAGATTATTTAATGCATACAAATGTCAGTAGATCAGCACTTAAATGACCTTCGTCACTATTCTGATGCTCAGTTTGAACTTCAGCAGACTGTCTCGAGCACATGGCTAAATTGAGTTGCGTCTATGGTCGATATCCATTGGATATTTGCATTAAAAGCATTCAAGCTGGCATACCTAAAGTGGCTATTGAGATTCCGCAGAACCATTTGTGCTGGAATGAAATGTTTTAGTGTTTATTGAGCAAGCGAGGTGCAATGCATTATCTTGCTGAAATCCCTGTCGACCAGTGTGCTGACACATACACACACACACACATACTGCAGTCAGCAAGTCCACACGCAGACGTCCAGGAATGCATATCTATGGACTCCAGGCAGAAAGGCTGAATTAATGTCATCTGAAACCCGAAGGAAGCTCACTGAATTTAGGTACCAAATACATTTCCGGACAAATAAAGACACGGCCTAATCCAGACGTGTGTAAAAACATAACACTTTATACAAGTAGGCTGGAAAAAAAAAATGAATACACAACTACTTTACAAATACAAATGCCTCTGTCCCCTCCGCCCCATCCAGAGTTATTTACATGTGTTCCTGACCCGACATCAATAAAAAAAGACATATTCATGAGCAAAAGCCCCGACATTGTATGATTCAGATACATAGAGGGAAAGTCTTGATTTAAGTCCGTTCATTACTGATAGCAGGCCAACGTAAACACACTAAGAGCCAAGCTGAGGTCTGACTCAACTGACTAATGGTGACATTGTTCATAACTATGCGTAAGAAAAACGAAAATATTTCACAGATGTGTTTTCAGAAATGACTTTTCTTCCAAATCAGAGTTTGGGAGGGCGATACTTTCCACAGCTGCCCGCCGCGAGCAGGAAACGGCTACAGTGCAGGATGAGCTTTCCATCAATTCCTTGTTGATTCACATTTTGAAGTGTTGTACACACACATTTCACACACACGTACACATCCACAGACAATTTTCAGGTGGTATCCATTCATGCAGCTGAACTTGTGTCAATAAGTAACAAAAATTTGTTGTTTTTAGGGGAGTTTTCATGATACAAGCTAATATAATCAATTCTTCTATGGGGAGGGTGCAATTGAATGGCTCTCCTATATCAAACTAATGGCACTTTGCCATGTCTGTTGGGCTCACAGACTCTTGCTAATCTTGATAATGATTATTAAATGCTTCAAAAACATTGACCGACACAAACAGCAAAGGGACAACACCACCACACCTATTAAAAAGAAAACATCGGGGAGACGCACATACAACTGGACTGATTGAACATTATGAAAAATGTTGAGATGATCCGCCAAAAGAGTTCCCGGCGCGCCAAATGAAGTGTTGAAGTGAAGTCGATCCAACCGCACTCGATCCATGACTTTAAGTATGTGATGACATGTATAACACTGTATAAACAGAGCATGTAGCATAGTCTGAAATGAACAGCGAGCGTTTGATGGCTCTGTTAAAGAGTTCAGTATTAAAAAAAACGAGTGGTAAAGTCATGTTTGACTCCTGAGAAAGGAGATTCAATTATTAAGCCATTAAAAAACAAAAAAGAAAAACATTGGCCACAGAGTGGAGGCCGTTGGCAGAAGGATGGTTGATTAGCATGAAACGTGGTTAGCTTATTAACGTTTCTTCAAATTTTAAAGAGCTCCATACTTACAGGCAAAGGTGAGTTCCTGTATTACAAAGGGTCAGTTTTCCCAAAACAAATGGGGTAAAAGAAAAACAAAGCCCTGTGGTGTGGCCAGCTACTTTCTCCTGCGACTGTCTAGCTGCCACCGCTGGGTTTGGCGGGTGTTTTGGAGCGCATGGCGGCCCCGGTGCGGGTGTTTCCTTTGGCCTGCGGGGGCTGCGGTGTGGCGGTGGTCTGCTGCGCTGGAGTCTCAGAGGCAGGGGGCGCCGCTGTGCTCTGCTGCTGGGCAGGACTGTGTGGTGGTGGGGTCTGGATTTGAGGAGAAGCTGCTGCTGTAACGACCTGCTGCTGGAGAAGCTTCTGCTGCACCACCTGTGCGGTGCCTGCGGGGATGACCTGAACCTGGGCTTGGGCCTGTACCGAACCAGCAGCGGGTGCTGCCTGAGTCAGGGCCACTGTCTGTGGCTGAGCCTGGATCTACACACAAACACATTATTCGGGAGTTTAACATCTTGTGGTCATGGAGGAACTTTTATTACTCAGACCCTTTAGTTTTCATGATTTTGCGATCGCTGAATCCAATGCAAATTTAACAAAGTCGTAATTTTTTTGCAGTCCAGCAAAAAGTGATTAATTTTTTATTAATTGTAAAAATTTTTTTTTTTGTTGATTTTATAGAAAACTCACTTTAATGTGTGATAGGACTAAAAAGTGGCCATAAACTAATATTATCTTAATTCAAATGAGTAGCGACGTGGACCCGGAAACAGTATTCCATACGTCGCAACTTAACAAGCGGATAGACGTTGCATACGCAGCGCACGTGATGTATTTGAGTGTCTCTCGAAAAATGACATCTCACCTGCACCCTCACAATCCTAACCTGTAAAAGTTTTGCAGCATGTGCAGTAAGCAGACACGGATTTAGCACGAGTGATTTACATGTGAAGGCAATAAAAAGAGTGGATTAGAAAACTTATGGCATTAATTGGGCGTTTTGTGCGATGGACATGTTTCAGACTGCAAAACAATGTGGGAGAAAACGTTTAACAAACGGAGCAGTGGAACAGACAGAACACCAAGAGCTTACAATGATGGAGATTTGTTCAAGGACGTGACCGAATTGAAGGACATTACTTGTGCTTGTATGGCTGGTATTATGAGGTGCGCCAAATCTATAAATTATTTCATTGAACTCTTTCTCTGCAGTTAAAGAGAGAATGCACTTTCCTGCCATTGACAAGTTTTGCGGCAATCCATGTTTTAGGTGTATTATGGTAGGGGAAGCCCTAATGCATGTCCTGAGTAAGGTACATGATAGCAGATGCTTCGGGGATCGAAATCTGAGAGCAGGTAAGATCATAGATAAAAGTAAGAGTTATACATCCGTTCTTTGGTTAAATCCTTACCATTTTAGATCTTGTCTTGACAAGAGATCAAAATAAAGCTTTACTTTTATGATTTGTTTCATTGTCATTGTGTCAGATTGCACACCCAAAATAGTAGGATACTTGTATACATTTAAAAAAAAAATATATATATACATATATATATATAAATATATATATATATAAATATATATATATATATATATATATATATATATATATATATATATATATATATATATATATATATATATATATTATTATTATTATTATTATTTTTTTTAATTATTTTGGAACTACCATCACAAAATCAGTCCATTTTACATCACAAAAACAAATTGACAAAAAATTGTGAAAAACTAGGCGGTCTGATTTATTTATTCTAATATTTGTTTGTGACATTGTTGCCTTTATTGTAATAGACACGTAAAGACATATCAGGAAGCAAAGACAAAGTGGGCATGAGGAATAATCCAGAATGAAATCCTGAATTAGGACTCAGGTCAGCTAATGCATGACAGCAGCATATGTCTATGTGTATGAATTTATGTGTGAGTATCAGAAAAACAATATAGTAATATTTTATTAATAATTAACTGTTTTACATTTAAAAGAATTAAAAAATGTATGTTTTCTACTGTTATATGTTTTATCAAGTTAAGGTTATTCCTGTGATAGCAAAGGTGAATTTCACCATCTGTTGTTAGTGGAATTGTAATATAACTGAGGAGCTTCTGCAACAGTTGTTAATATAGTTTTGATAAATATTTTTAATGAGTTCTTTAGAGAATTCAGTTGCCTTGGCAAAGAGCTGAAATAAAAGAACTTTGATTATATACACATTTGATTCAGTTCATTTAATTACAAGGGACATTTTTGATAAGGGATTTAGTTTTATATATTATAAAACTACAATAAATACAATTAGCATGGTCCATGCTTAATAAATGTTCTACTTTAAACAAATAAATCTTACTTAACTCAAACATATGTTACTGTCTATTACGTATAATACTACCCCATACAAACATCTAAAGATACTAAAAGTACAAAAATTTCCAGAGCGGATGAAGTCTGACTAAAATGAATTGGAGTATTTAGTATAGAAAGATATGGACTGAATTAGAGAACGACAGTGTTGATGCATTAACAGTCACTTGTGATGCCATGCAGCCCTGCACTTCCATACAGAAATTGCACCAAACACTGAAACACTTACCTGTTGAGGTGAGGATACTATCTGTTGCTGAACTATTTGAGGAATCTTAGTGACCTACAAGCAGAAAGGAAAATCACTACAAAGCTAAGCTGGGCACTAACATCAAATATATGCACGAACACACACACACACACACAAGCAAAGTTCATCAAAATAGCCCTTATCTGATGTGTTGCTAGGGAGAGGCTGAAGCAGAAAAAGCAAGGCAAGAACCTTCTCATTCTTACCTGTATCTGTGGTGATGCAGCAGTTTTTTGTGGCTGTGTGATGGAGGTGGTGAAGAACTGGGTCTTGATGCCAGGTTGCAGTGGGGCAGTGGTGTACACCTTCTGCTGCTGTTGGGCTGGGGTTTGAGCCGCCTGCAGAGTGCCCAGATAGAAAGAGAGAGAGGCGGGGGGGTGGTTAAAGGGACATTTACACATCAAGCTTAAATCGAATATAAATCACACTGATCCACTGGTACCTTTTGCTGCACAGCAGCTTGTGTTTGCTGTGGCTGCGCTGCCTTCTGGACGGCAGCCGCTTGTGCCACTGCCTGCTGCTTCTGTCTGTGCAACAGCTGCTGCACCTGCTGCACCTGGAACGGGTGGGTGACCATCGGACCACCTGCACAAACACATGTTTAGTTTACAACAGCCCCTAAAAGGTTGCTAATGACACTGGCTTGATGTGGGAAGTACATTGGCGAATTTTGTGCGTCACTCACTAAAGCTGCTTCACAATTGTTGGGGTCACTTTTTAAGCTTTAGATTACAGTTGTAGGTAGGAAATTACCCACAAAAATGAAAAATCTATCAATGGGGTTATGTTTTTTTTTAGATTCATAAATTATTATATAGTTCACATGAAATCTAAATGTTTTTTAGATGCTAATATAAGCATGTTAGTCTTAAGGGTATCTATAAGCTAGTGTGCTTCAAAACACTGACAAAATCCGCATTAGAGCGGACATAAAATAAAGATTAACCATATTGATTTTGTTAGTTCATATTGCTAGTTTTGCGGTGAACAATTCATCTGTGCTGGTCACTACGAAAAAATCTTTAATGAAAATCTAAAAATACACTTCCTGTTTGTTTTCAGTTAAATTATCAATTACGTCTGTCTGAGGTATTGGGCATGGCTAACGTACTTAAACACGCCCCTCCAGCTGTCAGTTTTGACAGCGCCATGACATCAAACAGAAATGGTGAGGAGGAGGTGTCTGATAGGTTGTAATAACTCTTCCGAAACCCTTTTCCCAATCTTTTCTGAAATGCCTATATTACAGTACACCACAGCTTCCTCCGCCTTTGAGTTCTTCTGATTGGTCCAATGCTTTGAAACTGACATTGATAAGTGAAAAGTTACAATTCTTTTAACCTGACATACTATCTTAAAAACATGACACTCATGTGTGAGCAGTTGAAAAAAACGTGGTGAAAACGTGTTTAAAGAGCCTTTATTGTTTTTGAAAATGACCTTCCATGTAGTGAAGTGAAATATCCAGCTAAGGCTTAAATCTTAAATCAGTTTTTGAAACTATTGATTCATCAAAAAAAAAAAAAAAAACTCATAGTGGTTTTAATGAATCATCTTCAAAACAAGTCATTAGTCGTTTAATCATGACGCGGCTAAATGTTGCGCGCGCAAACCCGGGAAAATTTAAACCTGCGGCCCCGCCCACTAACACAGCAGCAAAGACAAACAGATCCTGAAGTCATCAAGTCATGAAGACGCTGTGCTTACCTGGTCATTATTGGAAGGATGAGGGGAAAAAAGCGATTCAGCAGTCTACAAGCTTACAATGGGCGATTCATTCGTTTGTTAAAGGAAGGATCAGGAAAGATTACTGATGTATTAGACTTGTGAGAGACGAATGGACAGACAAAACACCAGGGGTGCGTGCAAAATAAGGCCAGCTTGTTAGGCACAAAGGCAGCCTGCTGCAGCTGAGGAGCGCTGGTGAGAGCTACAACCCCCTGGCTAGGGATGTGATCTTTGGGCAAAGCAGAGTACAGGTAAGCCCTGAGAACATAACACTTCATGCAAGAGGTGCCACAGCAATGATTGCAAATAGAAATGATCTAAATAACGGCTGAGAAGGGAGAAAAGCTCCAAAATGAAAGTTAATTAATGAAATCAGACCTGGCCCATGACACATTTCATAAGTGTAAGTAAATGTCTCCTTGTTTTCTCTAGCTTGGAAATGTATTTAATTGTGTTTTGTTACTTGTAACCGCTTGTACTGTGTGCGGTTTACTCTATATTCTCATATCGTGTCTAAAGCCACATTGAAACGCGACGCATGCTGCTTTGTTTACGAATTTAAATGTGTTTGTGAGCTTGTGTTCCACTGCCGTTTGTCGTTGCTATGGCCACCGTCAGCTGTTCCTACACACGTGCAGTGCTCAAGGTTCAAAATAGTTTAGCTTTTGCTGCTGTGTGGATTAATACTGAATGTGTGTCAGAGTTAAGAATTGAGCAATATGCTGGTGTTTGACTATAATGCTTATGGTGGTAAGGTGTCTGAATAACACTGTTGAGTAAGTTTTACAATGAAGCGTGTTTCGGGCGTCCGCTGTGATCGGATCTTATACCAATGTTGGGGACCCAGAGACTTGACAAACCGTGCTGGGCATTTGTCTCGCGCTGAACGCTGTCGACCAATCACAACAGGCTGTCATCGTCCAATCAGCGCAGATTAGCTTCGCGCTAAGGAGGGGTTTGGGAACAAATGAATCGCTGAACGATTCATATAAGAGTCGCTGGGATAATTAGGCAAAAATAAATTCATATTAGAAGACCATGAAAGTGTTTTTTGACCTTGCATGCATATTAGTATGTTGTTGGAGACCCATATAACCGATATATGACCCTTTTTAATGTATAATAATGGCTCTTTAAAAAAAAAAAAAAAAACATTAAGTGGCACATAGCAATGGAAAAATGCATTGTGTGTGAATGGCCCCTTATGTTAATAAGTCTATGTCCAAATGAAATCACCAGTATTCAATGTAGTGATATTTAAATATGCTTTTTTTGTATATCAGTTTTTTATGAATTTGTTAAACATCAAGCATGGCTTTAAATTATTTTTTTAGATTAAATTTTGTTACTATTTGTTCCGTTGTTGTTTAGATTTCATTTATATTTACTTCTGTTTTAGCTACCTATTTCTGTTTAATTTTCAATTATTTGAAAAGTTGCCAAGGAAGCATATATAATAGCCATTTTTCAATTATAAAAAATATTTTTAGGGTGCTTTACACAAACAAAAATCAACAGAAAGGCTTTATGTGTTTTGATCATCTTTTAAAATTGCCTTCTAAAAACATATTTCAGAGCGCAGGTTTTTAAAAATAAGACCATTATAGTCTGTGCAAACTTCAAAAATGTAATTCTGTAAAACCAATGTCGTTGTGCATATGTAGTATGCGTTCAGTATTTAAGGAACGGACAACCACAAGTCGAATGTGTGCATGTTGATTCTAGTGTTGTCAAAAGTACCAACTGCTACACCATTCGAAACTGAAATTTTAAAATGCCCAATTCCTGCTAACATCTGAGCATTTTAAGAAGCTTCTTAAAGGCTGCTGATTTTCCATTTAACAGATATGTCTTTGATTGGCTACAGTGGTATCACGATTAGTACACTGCCAAACTACTGCGCAATACAGCAACTCTTAAAATGTTGCTGTGAAAGGGGGAACATTTCACAAACCTGTTTTCGGTGCTTGTCCGATGGCGACACTAATGCCAGCCATTGTGACAGGAAGGGTCGTGACTCCGGAGGAAACCACTGCGGGAACAGAGACTACCGGAGGTGGTTTGGTCAGTGTCACCTGAGCGGGCTGACCCGGCTGAGCTTGAATAGAACCTGGAGCTGGAACACGCGTCTGAAGAAAAAAAAGACATACAGAATTAGCATGCATTCAAGTGGCTGTGAAAGGGTTAGCTGAAGTGAATTTGGGTGTGCTTTACCAGTCTGGCCACCTGTAAGTTGGTGACTGTGGTTCCAGCAAGCACAGCTCCTGCTCGGGGCGCAGCGACTGTCGCGATCTGAGGATTGGCAGTTGCCGCTGGCGTGGCATGAACCTGCTGGGGTTGCTGGGTAGATGGCGCCTGCTGACCCTGAGCAGCAGCTACTGCTGCTGCAACCTGCTGCTGCGCCATCTGCAGCTTCTTCTGCTTCAACAGCTCCTGAAAACAACCAACATATTTACATGTATAAACGAGTGCATACTTCAGACTTCTGAACAGTGTTTTGTTAAATAGGTAATGTTTCAGTTTTAGGTTCTTCAAATTGCTCATTATGATCACGCCACTCTGACAAAAGCAATGCATCAGTCTAATAATTTATGTCACTCCCTCATGAAACATCAGACAGTACTGTACTGTACTGTAGCCCTTAGTGAAAAGGCCCTATAACTACACAAACAGTAAGCTTTCTTTTTCCTGGTGGATCTATATTCACATCAACTAAAGGAGGTCTATTATCAGTAATGTTGGGCAGCTTACAAAAGACCTCAGTGTTCTTTTCATTTTCTTTTTACATTTAACACACTAGATTTGCTCCTTGTAACCTGAAAACAAATGACAAATATTAACCAATAAGCAAAATCTATATTAAAGTTTCGAAGGTTAGGATAAACTTCAGAGTTTTTTTTATTTTAAACACTGGACAGAATTGTCAGAATCCCTCAAAGCGGCAATTAGCAAACAATCTGGGGGAAAAAAAAAACGTAAAAACAGGTCAAACCTCAACAATTACTGTACTCCTGCTAACGCTCTCAATTAGATTTTTCAGGTCACACAGATTAAAAGTAGACTTAGTTAGTAAAAGCATATGGCTTTTTTGAGTGTGTGTACCTGCTGTGGCTTTCCAACCGCCTTGATTTGTGGAGATGTGGCCTGCGGTTGCTGTTGCTGCTGTTGTTGCTGCTGCTGCTGTAACTGTTGCTGTCTGAAGAGTAACTGTTGTGTGATCTGCTTATTCTGAGACAACTGCACAGCTGGAGCTGGTAAAGAAAAAAAATATTGGTTTAACACCGGCAATTATTTACGATATACACTACCTGACAAAAGTCTTGTCGCCTCCCCAAGTTTTAGGAACAACAAATAATAACTTGGCTTGTAGTTGATCATTTGGTATCAGATGTGACTTATTTGAAAGACAAAGGCCTCTAGGTTATGTTTATATTACCAAAATACAATATGATCTTTTCACTTAACATAAATAATGTACAGTATAGAATATAAAGTCATGCTGCAGTGGAAAATAAATGAGTATTGTGTATAATCTGAAATGGCAAAGAAAACATTCTTGTAGGACTCCCAGAGTTCATCAAGATTCTTTGCATTATCTTCAATGCTTCCATCTTACCCCAGACATGCTCCATAATGTTCATGTCTGGTTACTGGGCTGGCCAACCCTGGATCACCTTGACCTTCTTTGCTTCCAGGAACTTTGATGTGGAGGTTGAAGAATGAAAAGGAGCGCTATCCTGCTGAAGAATTTGTCCTCTCCTGTGCTTTGTAATGTATGGGCAGCACAAATAACTTGATACCTCAGGTTGTTGATGTTGCCGATCTCTCGCACACGCCCTGTGTGAAACTGATACTGAATAAATCCCCAAACTGTGACCTTTTCTTGAACTTGACTTATTTCTGTGAGAATCCTGGTTCCATGCAGGTTCCAATAGGTCTTCTGCAGTATTTATAAATCCAACTAATCCAATAGGTCTTCTGTAGTATTTGTGATGATTGGGATGCAGTTCTACAGACGATTCATCTGACAAATCTACTGTACCATCAGCCACCTGCAAATGATCAACTAGAAGTCAAGTTATTATTTGTTGCTCTTACAACTGGGATCGACGACAAGATTTTTGTCAGGTAGTGTATATGTATAAACAATGTGGGAGTGGTGACTCTGAATCTATTTGCCACCAGAGAACCCAAAACATGCACGGCTTTCACTAAGGATGGCATTTGGTCTACCTGTAGCCACAAGCGTGCGTGTTTGGGACTGACCCGAAGTCAGATTAGTGGACACCACAGCTGAAGCCGTGACCGGTGTGACGGCTCTCACGCTCTGACTGGTGGCGATGGCGACCACTTCTGCAGGAGCCGCTGCTGCAGGCACTGCTCCTCGAGTGTGAACCACTTGAGCCGTGGCCGTTCCTGTCGCCTGTCAGGACAACAGACATTTAATACACAAGCAAAAAAAGAGGGGCAGAATTTAGTTGGGGAAAAAAACTAAACGTAATAATAACAATCAGTCAGGACTCACAGGAAGGGCTCCAGGTATGACAGGAGATGCCAAACGTTTGTTTGCTTGGAACTGACCCGGAGGAACTCCAGCCACAGTGTTTACAATCACATTCCCACTCACTGTCCCCGCAGCTAAATTAATAATAAAACAATAATAATTAAATATATACACACATAGAATTAGCGCTGCACAATACATCATTTCAGCATCAATGTCGCATTGTCTGAAACTGCAATAGATCTATGATAGGATCTGCAATGATGATTTGGAGTTATAATTAATCTAAAACCACATTTCATAACATGAGATTTGTAAAATCAATGTAAATTTCAACCCTAATACAGTGTTCATACACATTTTTACTAGTAAAATTCCATGACTTTAAGGATTTTTAGGTAAATTTCCATGACCCAATGTTTCATGTATTGTCTATGTTTACGTGGTAAATAATAAGAAAAACAATTCACGTTTAAATTCATTACAGAATATATTAAAATATGCAATTATTTAGTGTCAATTTACTTTTATATCTGTGTAAAATGTATTACACTGCACTAATAATGTGAAAGCACGTTTTAGTCAAGGGCAAAAAAGATAAAGACAATTAACTTATTCAAGAATACAGATATTTGTTAAACTAATTTTCATGACTTTTATAATAGTTTGTGGGTTTTTCAAAAACTTTTCCAGGCCTGGATCTGTTAAGGCTTGTAACTGTGTAAGATTTCAAGCTAATTTAAGCCATTTGGTAACAAGCAGTTATGAAGCTTAAAGAATCATTGTAATATTTGTATAATAACGACTATGGAACGATCACACTGAACACGCTTTTTGCGTTGAGAGGCAATTTTTTAAAAATGATTTACTAATGGCTGTGAGCGATTTGCGCACTGCATAACAACCTGCATGCCTTGTGTTTTTGCCATTGCACGCTATGTGCTCGGAGTTGAAAAAAGTCAACTCTGAGCAGAAAAAGCGTGTTAAATCTGTTGCGACTTTTTCATTCTCCAATCAAATGAAAGCAGACGCGGGGTTTCCACTGAGGTGACAACAGTGTTTGTGTATTCAAGATGACTATAAAGACTTTTGAAGATAGAGGAGAGACTTGTGGTAGCTGTTTTGAGTTATCAACAGATGTATGACTTCACAAATCTTAAATGTCACAATATCATTAAACATTAAAATTACTGTATATCAATATCAACTGCAGTACTCATGCACAATAGCCAGCTGATTCAGTCATTGCCTAGCGACATAAAAAATTTCTTGTCAACAAAAAGGCATTGCAGTGCGCCATGTGGTTTTGAAACATCAAAACGCTTTGTATTATTGGCTAAACTGTTATGTTAGTTGACTTTTGATTATAAATTTTCTGTGCCTCGTTTGTTTTTTGTATTATGCTTATAATATTTATTCGTTATTATATAGATTCACTCCCCAATAAAATCATCCCAATCAATAGCAAATTATGCTTTCCCCCCAAATTCAGTTATTTAAATCATATCTATATTGCAAAAAAGCCCTAAATATCGCAATATCAGTTTTTTCTAATATTGCGCAGCCCAACATGGAATACATAAATAGTACAAACAAGTACAGAAAAAATGTGTAATGTGATGATACCTGGCTGGATGCTTGTGCCTGCTGCAGCAGTCTTGAGGGCTCCAGTCTTGAGAATCAACAAACATAATACATCAGTAATCATATAATACACTAACGTTCAAAACTTTGGGGTCAAGAAGTTATACTTTTAATCAGCAAAGATGCTTTAAATTGATTAACTAAAAAAAAAAAAAGGAAAAGACACTTAATAATCATAAAATAAAAGCTGTTTAACTAAAATTGTGGGGATTTTTCTTAAATTGATCCATTTACAATCATAAACATTATTTTTTGTATTTTAATAATTCATTATTTGTAATTCCAAGACCCTTCAAGAAACCTACCTGCAAAACTACCTGAAAAACTATGAGCAAGTGTACGTAGAACAAACGCAGGTTGAAACGCAAAGGGCGCTTAATTTGAATTTAATTAAAAGAAATGAATTGATAAATAAAATCTATTTTATGGCATTATTTTTGAAAGCATCTTCACTTTGCAGCATTTTACACAAGTGCCTAAAACAGTATACAGTACTGTAGTTTTGCAGGTAGGTTTCTTGAAGTGTCTTGGAGATGTTGCCACAGTTCTTCTGGGTTTATTCTGTATAGTTTTGCTCCGTTTCGTCATATCTTTGCAGACAGGGTGGATGATGGTGAGATCAGATCTCTGTGTGGAGCACTGGCTGCTGTCAGACTCCTTGTGCAAACAAAAATCTCTCGGGATGAATACAATTAATAGGGAAAATAATGTTCTGAAATAATATAACTGATTTAAAACTATTTTGTTGGTGAAAATACAAGCAGCATGAGACTTTTTAACAGAACTACAAATGTAGAATATAAGTGTAATATAGAAGTAGCTTGGACCTGATAAATTAATATCAATCTTAGCAAATCTACAGTTAAATACAGATGTAATTTAGATTGTGTGACAAGTAATATGCAGTGCTACAAAACTCTAACCAGTACAGCGGTGTTGGCGACTGCAGCAGCTCCAGGTTGGCTGGGCTGGGGAACAGCGGTGGCCTGTGCTCCTGCTGCAGGGGTCTGTGTCTGGGCTTGAGGCTGTGCTGCTGCTCCCTGAGGCTGAGCGGCTCCTGTGGTCTGCTGCTGCTGTTGGGCTAACTGCTGAGCCCTCTGCTGTTCGGCTAGTGCCTGCTCCAGGTGGATAAACAAATGCTTTAAAACATGCAGCAAATCAAAGCTAAGAGAGGCCATTTGGTGTGTGCATCAAATTAAATTCACAACTATTATTTTATTCATTCACAAAAAACAAAAAACAAACATTAAACCAAGAAAGGTTTTTAATAATTTTGGTGAATGTTAAAAATATAAAATTATGTTTCACTGTCAAATAACACATTTATTCTGAGCTGTAGCTATTAAAATATAGAGAACAGTGTTGGGTGATAACATTTGCCACTGACATCTTTTCAGGTAAAAACAGTTCTGTGATCAGTAGTAAATCTCCAAAGAAGGATAGAGGGTGTTTTTGCACAGAAACTGCAAACACTTACCCAGGAAATCCCCATAGCTGACGTACTAACCGAAGATTTTATTGCTTTTATTGATTCAACATGACTAATAAATTACGCAACTACAGAATCTTCTCACATAAAGATTTATTTAAACACTCGAGTAGTAAAAACATGCTATTATATATGATAATTTCACATTTATTTCACAGAGCCGTAGTTTACAGAGAAGCTACACATACAGCAGTTATCGTCACAGAAGATTATCTAGATTTCAATATTGATTGATAAATCTTTTAATTTTGATGCTCAATCTAAAAGCATTGTGATTGAGAGTTATAGGACCAGTGCTATGTCAAATTCTGATTCATGCCTCTAATCTATTACCTGCTCATTCTTGTAGTTTTAGGTATTGGGGAGAGACTGGGATTAAGGGTGAGGTTTTGGTTTAATCAACAAAGGAAGCAATAATTTGGCAGGGGGTTAAAAAAAAAAAGCATAACAATGGCATGATGGCAAAACACGCATGACAATTGCTATGGATTAATCACTTTATTTACTATTAATCGCGTTATTTACTATATTTTAAGAGCTTTAACACTAGTGAGCTTAGTGGTGTAAATGATAGTGTAGAAGCAAAATTTATTTAATAGATTTAGATTTCAAATTTATTTGTATTTTTGCCAGCATTGTGTTCCTTAATGGCATACTGAAATAATACACTCTAAATTTATTAGACAGACATATTAATGATTTTTTTGTTGGTATATAATAAAATATATAATGCAGAATAACCATTATACTTGTTCCAAATGTACAATAAATAATGCATTCTGATAAAAAATAGAAAATAAAATTAAGGCTGTGCAAGGAAAAAATATTCATTCTGTTGTCTTACTGTACCTTTTGATCAATGTTGCAATGCTTCTAATAAATAAATAAACAAAATAGAATTTGACACCCAAAATGAACTAAAATCATTTTTAACCATTTTTAGCAGTTGCTAAACTAAATCTCACCTTCTTTTCTTTAGCGATTCTCTCAGCTCTTTGAGAGGCAACCTGGATAGGAGGCAGAGGCTTGTCGTAGCTAATCCCACTGTATATCACAAAAGAAAGAAAAAATTACATTCTATATACCTACAAATAATATCAAATGTGACTAAAGACGTACAACATATAAATACATTATCTGCCAGTACTTTTTAAAAATCATGATCAATCAAAATGTGCAAAGAAGAAGCATATTTTATCAGGGCTTATTTTCTATAAACACAATAACATTTCAGAGTCTGTACCTCTCAGCCAGCACAGAGGCATGCTTGGGGTTCTTCTGGAATGGATTCATACCCAGTCTAGAGAAGAAAAAAAAAAAGAAAAAAAAAAAATCACAAGAAAAACTATAAAGCAGAATCTATTTTTGCTTTGGTAAAACTTCTATAACACTCTTTTTTTTATCCTGACATTTCAATGAATTTGTGTGTTGGTACAGTGGTACATACAGTGGTTTTATGGGTGGGCTCCTCTTGCTAGCGATGATTTTCATTAGCTCAAAGCGGTTGCTGTACAGCTGTATCTGGGTAGCGTTGTCATCCTGTGTGTAGATCTGACACGTACGCAGAGGGCGACTGTTCTTGGACTGCGCAAAAAAAGAAATTGTTAAACCAAAAGAAGCCAATAATGCATAACAAACCCTTACTTTTACATTTTTTTATACCTTATAAATGCTCTTGGTCTTGTTCTTCTTGGGGTTGGCGTCATATATTAGCTGTAGGACAGTTTATAGAACTATAAATCACAATAGAAATGGTCAATAAACTAGAGAACCCACAACCAGATCCCATATCTCACCTTGCCCTCCTCTCTGGGAATGATGACATTCTCATAGCGGTAACGGCATTGCTTTGGTGAGCGGTAAATCCTGCTGCAGGAGTTCACCACATCACTCACCAGGTCCCAGTTAGGAGTGTGAGCAGGAGAAACGATAGTCAGGTTGAGAGGAAGCTCCAGTAACTGTTTCACAGCCTGTAAATACAGAAAAAGACTGAATTAGAACCTTAATATATCCATTCCAGATTCAACAATTATCCAACAATGTCAATGGCTACAAAAAAGCACCTGGTGGAAAAGGTGTGTGTGTGTGGTTACAATATGAAGGATACCTGTAGCAGTGCCCAGTCCTCACTGATGAGCCACTCAGGATTGTCCTGTCCGGACTCCATGGCTGGTTTAAGCAGTGATGGCAGCGGTTTGGCGAATGGAGCTTGCTGCTTCAAAGAGAAGTTCTTCTTCTGGTCTTTGACATCCCGTCTCACCTTGAGCAGACTGGCTTTATCAAAGAGAGAGCGAGGAGGAATAACCGATTCCCCATGGCCTTTCTTTTTCTTACGCCCCAGAGCTGGCGAGTAGGTGAAACAGACAGATTTTAGCACATGTTTGGGTACAATAATTTAAGTTAGTGGCAGAATTTCTAGAGCAGTCAAACCTGACGGGTCCATGTGTCTCTTGCGCTCTTTGCGGACGTAGACTGGGGGTAGTTTGGACTCGGGCATGGGCGCAGTGTCATACATGAGACAGATTACAGAATCGATGTAGATGTCGTTATCATCCTGCGGAGGAGTTGGCGGAGTCCACAGCTACAGAAAAGAGCAACATTGAGTTAGAAACAATAAGGCATTTTTGTTAAATATTGGGGTGTATTTCATAAAGCTTACCAACAACTTCATACCAGCATGAAAAAATAAATGAATAAATTGTAATAACTGTAATGTATTAATAATAAACTTAGATAAACTCAAACCTAATTGACATTTTTTTAATAAGTTATTAATATAAATCCATCAAAACAAATGTAATCAAGTTTAAAATGGTATACATCAAGGAATTAATATTATTGCTTGGAGTTTAAACCTTTTCTATAAAGTAGGTTGCAATAAATGTAACAATTCTAAAACATACTTGCAATAGGAAATCTACTTTTAGAGTAAACTCACCGGCATTATTTCTGTTTGTCCATCCTCATTCTCAAACACATACTCCTATAAAGAAGGTGTGGAGAGTGTTACAGTACTATGCCACATCATATTTTACACAACAACTAGCTAAAATATATTTGTACCATGTTGTATGCATCCTCTCTAGTATAGGAGAGCAGATCCTCTTCGTCTTCTAGGATCATTTGTTCCTCTTTCTCCACCTTCAGTTTATGTTGTAGTTGCAGTTCCCAGCCTCTCTTAGTAGTCTCCATGCGTTCCTGTAAAGCAAACAATTTAACAATTAAGCAGTCTGTATTTGCAGGGCAGGCAAAATATCTCTATTGCTGTACTCAAAGTCTATCCCTTACCTTTACAACTTGTTCATCTTCACTGATGTGCAGGTATTCCAGATAGTGCAGAGCGTATCTTTCAATTGGAGTCAGCTAGATGACAAAACACAAACTTTAATCACAAATCAACATATCACATATTATTGGTAAGTTTTTTTTGTCTTTTTTTTTTAACAAATTAATAATTCTGTTCTTCTGTTTCTTCAATGAATGCCTTTCTTTCGATTAATCAAAAAAAAAAAGATTTCAAGTCATTTATATATGCACAGTAGTCTCTCGGCATATTGTGGTTCACCTTTCCATGTTTTCTCCCCAGCAAACCTCACAATGACTACATTTACATGGACATCAGTAATCAAATTATTTTATCTTAATCTGAATAAGACAATAATATGATTAAGGTGTTTACATGAGTTGTTTTTTGTTCCTTTTATGATCTCGTTTTACTTGTTATAGCACATAATTCAATTAACGTCATTGACTCACCAGGCAATCCACATTTCCTCCGGAGTTTTATGTAATTTCAGGTGTTTCAGTTTTGACTTGTCGAACTGCAGTTTGGCACTTTCACTTTCATTCAGGAGCATTTCATTCGTGTTCCCCATAAGAAACGAGATATTGGATGCGAGTATGGACTGCTGGAAGAGTGTTGTTTTAATAGAATTTCATACAGCATGTCGTATGGGAAAAAAAGACTGCATTTTGTCTGTGTCCTTCACTGATTCGGTAGGTACAGAAAATAGTGTCAAACAGCCGTGTGTGTGTGAAATATCCTGTCGCAAAATCCAGCAAAAATCCTTTGATAAAGTTTGATGAAGGTGTTTACATGTCTGTACTGCACTTCAACAATGCAACTAAAATCGGCAGACTCCACATGTCTTAATTCGTTTTCTGTTTAGTTCGATTATTACTTTAGTTGGACTAAGGTAATCATATACCGTTGTTTACATTGTAGACTCTTAATCTTATTAAAATCTGATTATTGGTGTCCATATAAACATACCTCACTGTCGACAAATCAATCTGTACTGTCAAAGGCACCCACAAAAGTTAGAGGAAGATGCTAACAATCGCACAAAAAGTTCTGGACATGCTAAAGGACGGTAGAAGATAGTGTTTAAACAAAAGAGAAAAGTGTGAAATGTTAATGCCTGTGTGAGAAAAATGTATATAATGAGAGGTTTTACAGCCTTAAAACATCTATAAATAATTTTTTACAAAAATAAAGCGAACCACTTTGCGGATTTCACCTAATGCAGGCTATTTTTAAAATGAGGGACCACTGTATAATAAACAGTAAACTCCAATATTGTGAATTATTTTAATTTCCAAATTTTATGTTTACATATACATGCAAAATTTGGAAACTAAAATAATATTTTACAATATTGGTGAGGTTACAGTTTTTTTTTTCATGAAATGATGCAGGCTTGGGGAGAATAAAAAACTTAAATTAGGGTATAAACAAAGGGAATCACGAAAATACTAAGACACACACCTACACCTAAATCAAAAGATTTTGCAACAGTGTTCAACAACACAAAATGTTGAAGACATTTAGGCCCCATTTACACTAAAACGTTTTAGTTTTAAAACAGTAACACCATCCGTCCACGCTACGCCAGAGGTTTTGAGCACTGAAAATGGAGCGTTTTGGAAACTCTGAAGAGTCCGTTTTAATTTTAAAACGCTACTGTTACAGTGGATGGGGGAAAACGGACACATCTGTAAATGGAGTCTATGCGGTTTCGCTTTCTTAACAATAAAATGAAAACATGATATGAGGAACTGCCCATTTTAATTTTGATATTAGCAACTTAACAGTCACTAAAAATGTTGAGGCGTCATGTAGCAAACACATTTACATGAGCGTCATCTTCAAATACATACTCTGTCTCTTTCGCGAATTATCAGTTTTAATAATCAAACACAGCCATTATAAAAGTTAATGTACAAGTCAAATGTGCTGAATCCTTAATATTATAATATGAACATTAATACATTATCCTATCTTTATGCTTAGCTAAAACCCGTTGCCTGAGAACAAGTAATAGATTCAAAAGACCAAAGTCGGGGAATATGTGGTTGGATAGACAACAAGATGAATTAAATATCACGTTTAACAAATATAGTGAGATTAGATCCAGCGGTAGGTGCTTGATGAACAGTCCGACATGTACAGCTCTCATCGCTGCAGTGCATGTCAGAGTGTGTGTGTGGTCACACGATGTGCATTTTCACCAATATAGTGTGGACGAAGAGCTGTTCAGAAACAATGGATGAAACTCCAGTGTGGACGCAGATCATTCTCATTCTAAACCGCTGTTTTAAAACTAAAACGTATTAGTGTAAACAGAGCCTTAGTTTTAGAAGCTCACCTGCTCCATGACTGCTGCCAGCTCTTCTAACTGTGATGTCTCCTCTCTCGCCCCTTCCTCTATGTCCATCTCTACTGGCCCTCCTGCTTTCTCTTTATCACTTTTCACATCTTCGTCTACCTCCACCTGCCCCTCCTCCTCTTCGTATTGGGTCTCCTGTCGGATGGTGTTCAGGGCCTGGATATAGGGTCTGGCCACGTGAGGGGGGATGGATTCAGATGGAGACGGCTCCTGGTGGAGAACCACAAACTCCTCCACCTTTTCTCCAGAACCAGCCTCCACCTCAAACAGATCCTGAATGGTGCGCTGTAAATGGGCAGCATGTATTTGTAAGTGCAATGCCAGCACCTTTCATTAATTGGCATTAGTACGGCAACAACTTCAAGAAAATACTGTATGAAATGCCATTCCCTTTCGATTAAAAAAAAGCACATAAGAAGTTGAAGAGTGTCACAGGTTGATTACTGTATTTCTATTCATAGCAATGCACCCCTTTATTGTTGTCGAGTCATCACGGTTTAGGTAGGTGTTACATTAGAGAGGGAACGTTAGTTTTAAAAATGATTTTGAGGCAGTCTATTAGAAATGTTTCTTCATTCCTAGTGAAATGACTAAGAATCTCAACCTGAACAAAGACTATGGATATACAAAGTTGGTTCATAGGGATTACTCTGAATACGGAATTACAACACTGAGTATGGCTGCTATAGTGAAGGAAGTACCACCTTCAGGTCAAAACTGAACTGAAGACAAGTCTTCATAGCCACAAGCTTCTTTGGAAGAGGCTTGTGTCCAGACTCGCCTATTTGTTACAGCAAGCCCTGTCATTTGACAATCATTGTGTGCCTGTATTGATTTTGACAGGCGAAAATAAAAACTCACAGCAAATCCAAGTACATATCGTCTTGTCCTTCTTATTGTTATCCTTCATCTTTGCTCTGGTTTTGTCTTTGTTATTTCAGTGTTTATAACCGCATCCTGTGGTTACCATTAAAACACCAAAAAGGAGATTGGTGTCATGTCTATCTTGGCGCATGCACAGTAGCTGAAGCAAACTGGAAATGATCTGTTTTAAATGTAATTAGAGCTTAAGAAACCACTGTAACGGGACAGGTCACTTCTGGTTTTGTTGTTGATTTGAAATACACTATTTAATTGCGAGCTCAGTGAGCAGTTGAGATTTCAGGATTCTCCCATTCATTTTAATCGGGCTTTGGTCTTGGATGAATTGATTGGGGGTGTTGCAAATATGGCCACTGAGTGAACAGACTTTCCATCAAAAGGACTTTGACCTAAAGAAGACACTCCCTTCCAGGTTCAGCAGCTCAGTGCAAGTTTTGTTTACAACTTGAGGTAAAACTAATGGCATTGAAAATAAACTTTTTATACATGCAAATGTTTGAACATTTTGAAATTTTTTGAAAATATATATACTCATTAGAATCAAAACTGGGTATCGATTAGAATTGAAAATGATAAGCAGAAACTGAGTTGCTAAAATTCTACACGTCCAACCGTATACACTGATTAATCTGAACACAATGATTGACCATGTTTTGAATTAAGAATTCTTTAGAGATGCTTTACAGCTGAATATTCTTGATTAAAAGCATTGTTCATGTTTTATTCCTAGACCACAGGTTTCAAACTCAGTTCCTGGAGGGCCACAGCTCTGCAGTTTACCTTTAACCCCAACTAAACATTCCTGATCAAACTGATTGAGTCCTTCAGGGTTGTTTTAAACCTCCAGGTAAGTGCATTGATGCAGTACTGGAACTAAACTGTGCACCCCGGTCCTAGACCGACTAAACAAAATAAAATAACCTAGAATTGTTCCGTTTTTGCTTTATGTATGCTGTGTTCTATACATGCATTTACCTGTGTTAAAAATGCCAGCGTGTAATCCATGCCTTGCGCAGCTACCTCACGTATAAGGTCTTTAGTGCCATTTTTCAAAAGCTTCTCCTCAATGGAGTTCCCACTCTCCAACCTGAGAGAGCACAGCATCAGTATACAATCTCATAAGTGTAAAAAACACAGCATTTAACATTTTTTATCAGCCTGACCTATAGATGTGGATATCTTTAGAGCGTCCGATCTTGTCACACCACTCCTGAGTGCGCATATCCATGCTAGGATTTAGGTCTGTATCATAAAACACTATGGTATCTGCGTCAAACACGTGTCCCATTGCTGAGCAGCAGCGATTGGTAAGTATAGTGCAGAAGATCTGTCTGTTGCGGTTATACTTCTTGACCTGCTCCTAAAAGCAGAAAGAACATTAGGATTATTTCTAATAAAAATGCATTTGTTACTTAAGTGTGGATACACGTGTACACATATTTAAGCATTACTTAAGGCCCTGTTTGGAACCTTAATCCAAGAGGGAGGGAAGAAAGCTTGTTTATCTGCCCTTTTAAATGAGCCCAGAAACCCACACAGCCTCAGTGGGACCAGGAGTTGGTGAGGGCAAATGAGAGCAACAAAGAGGATGATATCTCATACCTGTCTATCCTCCAGTGACAGACTTTCATCCAGCCTGACGTAGGTGAGGTGACGGTGGTCTAAGAAGGACTCCAGTATATCTAGCATGCTGGCCATCTGGGTAAATATTAACACACGCCTGTTTTCAGCGCTCAGCTTTTGCAGCAAAATAGACAACGCCTCAAGTTTTCCTGTAAAAAAAACATGCAGGAACATTAAATCACATCAAGACAGACATAATATCAGCTTTTTTTGTACTTTAAAAAAAAAAAAAAGTCATTTGAAAACGAAGATACCCTGACATATTTTTATTATTTGCTAAAAGGCACAGTCTCAAAAAATGAAATCTGCTGTTTGTTCAAACTATTTATTTAAAATGAGCCACAAAAACACAATTCTTGAGGGTTTTTTGGGACACTTTAATTGTTTTATATTCAATCCACTTAAATTTGTAAGAACAAATATGTTAACTTAATTGCTTCATGTTGTTTCAACACAAATAGATTGTGTGAAATACAGTATTTTTACAGTGCATTATGTAATGCTTTTTATTTTCTAGGGATGCCACAATTCCCAATATAATATTGAACTATTCGGTATGACATCCACGGTTCAATACGCGCTTGTGAATTCATTTTTTTTCGGGTTTACGTTTAAATAATTTATGTGCATTTTATTTTTCTCCGAATTGACTTTTTGTGTGTGCCTGTGAGGCTACGAGCTGTGATGAGGAAAGGAAACTCCTCCTGCGAGTAAATATTCAATCACCATGCTCTAAAATTAGGGGGCGCTTAATAATCATTCCACACTTTAACATGGCGAGCGGCGGTGAAGTGGGGCAGCAGTACAAGGAAGCACCGGCATCTTTCAAATCAGCGGTGTGAGTCTTGAGGACATTACGGTTTTGCCATTGAGTATAAAGCCAAAGAAAAAAAAAAAACAGTGAACAAAAATGACTGTGCAAGCATTGTTTTACACATATAGCCAACTCAAACAGAAACACTTCCAACATGACTGCACATCTGCGGCGCTATCACAATATTACTGTCTGAAGGCAGGATAGCAGTGAAGGTAATAAAGTCCTCCAAAAAACAACAATCCGTCACTGAATGCTTTCAGCAAACATACCCAACTGGTTCCGAGAGAAACATAAAAATAAAGGCAGTAGGGGTGTTCATTGCTGTTTTCTGCGATTGGAGATGCGGGCTGTTGTCATCTTATAAAAGCACTTGATCCGAATTACAGGCTACAGTCTCACACTATTTTTAGCACAAAATAATTAAGATGATTTATTTATGTTTAATGAAGTACAAGTATGTTTATTTGAAATGGTCAATTTATGTTTATTAACTTCATATGCATGTTTATTTTTCAAATGTAGGAATTTATGTGTTCCCCAGTTAGTACATAGGCTACCAGCAATTGTGAGATTTCAGTGTTCATTTTTTTATACAATAATCTAGTGTTCTTTTCTTGGCTTTTAAGTAAAATAAAGGAATATGGCAATAAATCATTTTTATTGTTTCCTCTTAACCTCACTGATCCTATTACCCAGGCATAGAATAACAAAAAAAACACACATTTCAAGCCATCAGAACTGAACCGAACCGAAAACAGTGTTAAAAACCGAGATATGTTTTGAACCGTAGGCTAACTGTGTTGTTGAATCCTTATTATTTTCTTTCAGCCATACTCTACTTTATACTACCATGAAATTAGGATTTTAATACTTTATCTATACCATGATCATGATTTGTGCAATCCCATTCATCCAACAGGATTTAATGAAGACGACAACTCCCATGAGTCCACATTCAGTCACAGCATTATCAAAATACACCTTAGTTTGTTGTGAATATGCATATTCTAGCAGCAAAATTAACATATTGTGTCTTTAATATGATATTAGCCAAGTCCAACAGGAATGTTGCAGATTATAGATTATTATTAAGGTCACTAATTTGATAATCAGTACTTATTCATTCGATTACACTTTTGTAGTAATGTGTTGGAAAGATTATGTTTTGATTAAGTCATTTAGGCCCACCAAAGATGCATGTAGCTGATTAAAAAATACACTAATATTGTAATACTGTAAAGCTATTATAAATTAAAATAACCACCACCTTAAGCATATAATTGAAATAGAAATCTAGCAGGATAAATGTTTTTGCTGACAATTTGGGTCCTTGTTAAATAAAATTATTCATTTTGTCAATCAATCAATGAAAAAAGGTCATAATCAATAAAAAAAATATCATAGTATCTCCAAATGAATGATACTGCAAGAGACCGTCGGAACTGTGGTGAGCAAGTTACAAAGTAGCCTAGTTGCGACAGAAAGAGACAATTTACACACTACTACATAATTTTGCATTTCACCATTAGACGTGGCTTAATGTACTTATAAAGCCTCTAGTGTGGATTTTACATTTCAGGTTAAGCAAGAACTTATGAAAATGTATGGTGGAGCACTACCTAAATGTATATGCTCAAATGAAGTGTTTTTGTTGAGCCAACCTGAATCCATCTCTAGCATGTGTGCATCAGGGAAGCTGGCGACTGGAGGACATGCCAATTTGCGTATCTCTGCATTAAATGGAGCTGAAGCTTCTTGTAGTTGTCGTCTGAATGATTTTTGCGCTAGGCTGTACGATGGTGGAGGATTGCATGCATACAGTTGAGGTGGTGGAGCTACAGCAGCAGGAAGTATCCAGGAAAACCTATTTAAAAAAAAATAAATAAAAAAGTTGCATTAGATCACAAAACAACTCCCAAAACTGCATTTGGGTTGTTGACGTGACATTGCATTTTCACAATCATACATGACAAACATAAATACAATTAGAATTGACAATTTAAAATGGTTAAACATTTCTTTGTTAATCATGGAGCTTTTGTAATAAAAAACTGCTGTCACTACAATTGAGCCAAATCACAAAAATGTCCTTCTGTCCCAAGCATAGTTCAAATAAATTACAGCTCTAATAAATTAAAAAATAAAATCGTAAAAATCATGAATAACTACCTCAGACCTAATTTACAAGTGGCTGTTTAGTAAACCACAATACATTTTTTCATCCACATATTTCTAAACAAAATAGGATCTTGATAAAAAGATTTTGTCACTGAAAAACATGTCCTGTGTAAAGCCCATGACTTGATCCTGTTACAGTACAAAGTCAAACAAGTCATGGAGGAAAAAAATAGGACGTATTTAACATTTATAATTTATATTTATATATATATATATATATATATATATATATATATATATATATATATATATATATATATATATATTTATATATATATATATATATATATATATATATATATATATATATATATATATATATATATATATATATATATATATATATATATATATATATGTATATATATAATTTATATTTATATATCTATCTATCTATCTATCTATCTATCTATCTATCTATCTATCTATCTATCTATATATATATATATATATATATATATATATATATATATATATATTTATATATATATATATATATATATATATTTATATATATATATATATATATATATATATATATATATATATATATATATATTTATATTTATATATATATATATATTTATATTTATATATATATATATATATATATATATATTTATATTTATATATATATATATATATATATATATATATATATATATATATTTATATATATATATATAAATATATATATATATATATTTATATATATATATATATATATATATATATATATATATATATATATATATATATATATTTATATATATTTATATATATATATATATATATATATATATATATATATTTATATATATATATATATATATATATATATATATATATATATATATATATATATATTTATATATATTTATATATATATATATATATATATATATATATATATATTTATATATATATATATATATATATATATATATATATATATATATATATATATATATATATAAATATATATATATATATATATATATATATATATATATATATATATATATATATATATATTTTTTTTTTTTTTTTTTTTTTTTTTTTTTTAAGGGTTTTCACCTTTATTATGATACAGGCCAGTGGGGATTTTAGACAGGAAAGGATTGGAATCAGAGAGTGGGGGAGGATCGGTAAAGGACTTTGAGCTGGAAATCGAACTCAGGTCACCGTAAGAACTTATTAAAAAAAAAATTTATATATATATATATATATATATATATATATATATATAAAATAAATAGTAAAATAGTAAATAGTAAAATAATAAATATAAATATATAAAATAACTGTCAAATATCATAAATAATTTTACCATAAATTTTTTTTCTAAAAATTATGTTCTACAAAAAAATAAAAAACTTTTTATACTGCCTATTCGTTAACTACACATTTATGGTAGTTCCATGTTAAATACTGACCTCTTTAACAATGTGCTTGCTGCCGCCTCCTGCTCAGTGTTGGAGAGAATTGCAGAACGGAGTGAAGCCACCGTGGACACACATGTCTGTTGAGCCCTGATGCAGCTGTCTCTGCCGACCCAGGACCAGCGAGAGTGTTGGGGAGCAGGAAAGGCAGGTGGAGGACGTCCCTCATAAACGGAGCAGGTTTTGACCAGGTCAGAGCCATATAACACTGAACGTGAGGAGCGTCGCTCATTGGCGTGAAATAAACTTGACAAACGCTCTTTCAGCTGCCTGTTCCTTTCCTCACTAGACTCCTATAGAGACACAAAGACCGGGTTCACACTTCACAACTATTCAGTGAACATCACCAATTCCTTCATGTCTTTCAAACTCACCTGGGATGTGGAGTTATTTGAATGTTTAGCATTTGTTTCCATGTCTGTGTTGGCTGGAGTGACTGTGGTGCTTGCCATGGTGTTTGCTTGATGGAAAAAATTGAGAAATGTATGATTTAATAATCCAAGATGAATAATCTTTCAAGGATTAAGCAAAATGTCAAAATAAAACATAATAAGCTTAACATATCGAAAGATCAAGTAATATTGTTTCTTACTTTAATTTGTTCCTGAAAAACACTTATCTTTTTATACTAAAAACTCATTACATACCAATTTTCTTGAAAAAAAAGTATTTAAAAACATAATTTTTTTTTATATAAATGTTTATTTCATTAAAATTAATTTTAAAAAGGAATAACTTAATTAAATAAAAAATACGCGTTAAGTATAAATCAGGCTTTAGTGATGAACATTTATATACCAGTAGGCATATTTATATGTATAAAGCATCTGTTTTGTATATGATATGTGAATGGCCAGTATAGCTTTACTTTTATATTCCTCCAATGAGAATGACATCGACTGCAACCATGTCATACACCATGCCCACAAAAAGGGTTCCATTGGTACCATTTGGCAGTGGACATGAGCCTGATAAAGGTGACCCGTACCGAAATGAACCATACCATTCAGTGGAAACAAGGCAATATATATTATATAAAAGCAAACTTTTATTATGGATGCGATTAATCTTTGACCAGCACAAATTTTTATATAATTGCACATTTTAATAATTATTTTTATTTGTAATTAATTAAATTATTTTTAATGAATAATATTGCTTTCCCAGAGATGGGTTGCGGCTGGAAGGGCATCTGCTGCATAAAAACTTGCTGGATAAGTTGGCGGTTCATTCCGCCGTGGCGACCCCGGATTAATTAAGGGACTAAGCCGACAAGAAAATGAATGAATAATAATATTGCTGGGCCTAGTTTTCAAAAACCTTGTTGGCCAACCCACATGAAGATAAAAATCAGCTTCAGAACGGAGCAGTGCCTCACCTTGTTGTGGTGTGGAGGTTGCAGGAGGTGGCGTGCCTGAGGAGTTCTGCGCAGGCACAGCCTGAGGGACAGTAGGCATCACCATAGGTGGCCCCTGAGGCCTGAGAAGAGGCTGTCCAGGAGCTGACACAATCTGCAGGATGTTACCTAAAGCAGACATTTATAGACATGAGCATTATAAATAAATAAACGCACAATTCTGACTATATATGGAGGTGAAATGACAGAGAGAAGATGAATATGAGCTGGACATTACCGAGTGTACCTTGAAGCTGCAGGGGTTGGCCGGTGGTGAGCTGACGCAGCTGACTCTGGGACAAGGTGAACTTGTTTCCCTGAAACTGCAGGGTCACTGGAGTCTCCGGCTGAGCGATCCGACTCTGACCCACCAGCTGAGCAACCTTCACCACATCTCCACCTTTCAGCAGAGAATAAAAACTATCGTTAAATGACAGTGGTTTACAATTGACCTCTGCGAAAGAAAATACTAGTTAGTTTTGCTGTTTAGCGTGAGCACAGAAAGGGACATGCACGGGTGTGTTAAACAGAAAGACCAACATCTTTTTTCCCTCAAACAAAATCTTACAAAAAGGGCTGAAACAAACCATCTGAAATCAGGCCGATACATTTAGAGGAGCAAAACAAAGTGGTTGTGAAATCCTTGTTCCTTTAAAAGGTTTTCCATGTAACAACAGTTACATGTGAAATGGGAAGCAGCGCCCACAAGCATGACGCTTTTTACACCCACAGGAGGATAAGGAAATAAACGGCTCTGAAGAAAAGCTGCACTGAAAAAAGGTTGGGAGGCAAACTCATATTAGAAGCTTCTTCATCCTTCGCCTAAACTGCACGAAAAACAAAGAGATTAGTCATTATACTGCAGAGGGGAAAAATGAAAAGTAGGATAGAAATTAACAGCATAAAGGACAAACATCAATGAGTGCAGTCCAGCGAGAAATCTGGAGGGCTCATGCTTGCTTACGAAGGGGTGAGGAGAGAAACAACTGTAGGTCATCTGCTGAGATAAAAGTCACTAACACTTAAAGGGCACCTATTTTACCTCTTTTCCAAGATTAAAGATAAGCTTCTTTGTATCTCCATAATGTGTCTGTAAAGTTTTAGTTCAAAACACTCATCATATTTATTACACCCCTCAGAACATTACAGTTTCCTGCTCTTGACACTATGTAGCTGTTTTTGTTGCCTGTGCCTTTAACGCTACTTCTCCCCGCCCACCGTTCCTACGTGCCTGTTAGTGTGCCTTAATGTTCGCCTCAGCTGCGTCAGATAAACAGCACAGTGACAAACATGAACTAAGCAGATATCACATAACATTTGTGAAAAATACTACAGTAAGAACTATCCCAATGATTATTTGATGTTTTTGTTGTGGAGTTGCAACGATGAGACACGCAATGTTGTTAAAAAGTTGACGCATACACATAAGCTCAGACACACACAGCGCACGCTTTTAAATTTACACTGTTTTTGCATGCAAATTTGACAGGATACATGTTAATACCCACTGCTGTACTGATATCAGTTATGTTAAAGTACAAAATAAACCTGATTTAACGTCCACAAACCGGGATTGAAGCATCTTCTTTTAGAATTGTAGTGACATGCTGCTGTGGTGATAAAGACGGTAAAATCGCCTTAATTCATTAACATGCAATGTTTTAAAACCGTTTTAAACTAGCAAAATTCTTGATCACATTTGATGATGATTGATGATCACAGAGAGATTAACAGATCATTTTATCCCACCCTGTTGCTTTGCGCAAGTCCTATCTTTTTGATATGATTACACAAGTTACTACAGACACATGTTAATACGCCGCTATCCATCAATTTGGTGGGAGGGGAAACCGCACTCCTACGTCAGGTTGCAGTGGGCCTCAAAATGAGAGGGATTTGGATTCTATTTCCTAAAAATCAAGAAAAAAATATGTAAAAATAAATAAATGAATAAATAAATAAAACTTAGTCTTTTTATTACCCCAATATGTCTGGACACTCTATACCTACACATAGTTCTGTCCAAACAGCTTTCAAAAGATGATTTTCATCATAGGCACCCTTTACAATCATGCATATTTTTGGTGTTAAATTATGCTTGAAATTTTTAGCAGCTTCTCTAATGGGCGATTGTATGTGTTATTCGACTTCAGCAGAGCCGTACTGTAGTCTCTGATCTTCACTGAGGTCATTTATTGTTGTGCTTTTGGGGATGTAAAAGAAAGAAACATTCAGGTGCACAAGGGAGAGAATGTCGCAGAGAGTGCCGATCTGCAGACGTCGAGGAGCAGGCCACTTACTAGGCAAGCGTGCCTGGGCCTGGGAGCTGAGCACCAGCCTCTGAGACACCAAACTGGGTTGAAGGGGGACTGGAGAAGGGGCCTGGGGGGTCACTGCAGGCATAGTGGTGACCCCTGGCACACCCATCGAGAGAGGGATAGAGGGGGGATTGGGAATGGCTCCTGATAAAAGTGGTCCTGATGAGCAGTTGATTATGGAGGCTGAGAAAGAAGAGGTGGAGGTAACAGAAGGGCTTGGCAATAAATCGAGATGACATTGAGATTATGATTAAGCAAAGCGACGATTGTCATGCGTATCTTGTCAGGGAAGCATGGTTCTATGATCAATAATAAATCTCTGATGAGGGCCAGAGATTATTTTGCCAATATAATTTTTAATGGTCTGCAATAATGAGAAAAATATTGCATAATTTGTCAGTGAACTCCAACTCTGTGTAGTAAATGCTGCATTATCTAAAAGCAAGTGCTGGACATTTACTAATGATTACAGAACTGGCTTTACTGACAAAAATTGCATAAAAGAACTACTTTGATTAACCATGCAGTCTTGGGTAAAAGCGCAAATGGACCAATCAGAGACAGTGCAGTGAGGTTGGAGATTTCAAATACTTTAAACATACATTCAACATTATATTATACACTTTTGTGCTTTTTTGTTGCTTGTGGTGCATGCAGAAGTTGTGTATATTGAAAAGACATTGCTATGCAATAGCTTAAAGTCACTTAAAGTATGAAAACAAAATTTACAAGTCTTGTGTTGCGTTACATTTGTGTCCATGTAATCAAAAACATTCACTTGCCCTCCCTCGAACACAGACATATACAGTCTGTTGATGTGCAATAATGCAATATACAAATATATATAAATTCTGATTCTAATAATGCACACATTAGTGAATGAGAGGTTTCAGAGTTTCCCCAGGTTTTAAAATATTAGAGGTTTTCTAAAAAAAAAATTAATTCTTGCATAAGTGATTTTAACAAACACTTAAAGAGCATCTCTTCTGAAAAACAAGTTTAATCAACTAATAAACACCAAGATTAATTATTGTGAAATGCACTCTCTTCCATCAATACCACAACTACCCTAACTCTCAATACCAGAGCAAGGCACTGAAAACCACAACTGCCCGCTGGGCAGCCCACTGCTCTGGGTGTGTGTTCACAGTGTGTGTCACCAAGGATCAAAGCATCTGCTAAATGTAAAATATACAGGGTTCATACACATTTTTACTACAAAAAAAATTCCATGACTTTTCCAAAACTTTTAGGTAAATATTCATGATCTTGTTTCATGTAATGTCTACATACACGTGGTAAATTGTAAAAAAAAAAAAAAAATGCACATTCAAATTTATAACAGCTTATCAAAATATGTGACAATCCAAGAGTTTACATTTAAAAAAAAAAGTTTATATCTGTAAAATAGTTTTTAGAAAGTATCTTGCTAAGTGAAAACTTTGGAAATGTTGGCTTGTGTTTTCACAAGACTTAGACTAAGATTAGTACAAATTAGCCTTTAGTATTCACAGTATCTTACCTCTGCAGTTAGAGATTGTTTTTAGACACAACACTTAAAATGCATCTTGAATTATGGTGAAAGCGAGTGAAAGAGAGGCTAAGTAGAAATTGCTTTTAATTTCTTAAGTTATTACTAAGTTTACCCCACACAGAGAACGTCACAAGAAGGGCCGGACAGCTCAATTTTATTTTATTTAAAATGTACCCAATTTTATCATCTCAAATATACTCATGTACACAGATAATTGTTAAACTAATTTTCACGACTTTTCCAAAACATTTTTGGTTTATTTGATTTTCCTAAATTTTTTCTGGCCTGGAAAAAGCCTTTTTTTTATTTCATGACTTTTCCCAGTTTTTCAGGACCGTATGAGCCCTGAATATGAGTAAAAAAAAATTATTCAAGCTTGATTTTCCGGAAAGAGTGGGAAAAAAGTCTTGGTGTGGGAACACATGTTTAAGTTATGGTCTTACCCTGTGCAGAAGGGGTTGTGGTCAGAGGTGATTTGCCCCTGGGCTGTGTGTTTGAAACAGCAGTAACAGAGTTGGTAGTGGTGGTTGGGGCAGTGGTAACAGTGGTGGTGCGAGGGGCTTGAGTGGTGCTGCTAGTCATGGGCACTAGACGCCCCTCAGGCTTTGTCCCATACTGCACTGGCAGGAACAACCTGAAATGACAAACATAACTGTCAGCATCACCATCATATTCATTATACAAATGTCAAAATATGTTTATTCTAAACAACACTAACTTTTACAGTCAGTTTATCATAAAACATACCAATTAACAGTAATAGATAACCTTTTATATCATGTTTTTATACATTCTTTAAAGCCAGTTCAAAATGACACATTTCTGCAGCCTAAATGTCTCGTGAAATTAAAATAATTGTTTTAGATGATAGTTCCAGTCTGTTAGTTTTAAGAATATCCATCAGCTAGTGTGCTAGTTAGCTAGAAGATACAAAACAAATAGTAAACATGTAAAGCTTGCGGTTTGTCACTTTCGCCTAAAGGCTGATTTATACTTCTTTGAAAAACGCACGAGCATGGTCCAGCGTACCCTTTGTACGGTCACGTAGACCTCACTATGGCTGATGCAGACGCACACCTCTCAAAAAAGCTCTGTGATTGGTCGGCTTAGTAGTACAGGTGAGCGTGGGCGGTGCATTGTTTTCAAATGTGTTGAGTCCCGTGAAGGCGCTCAAGACGAAAACTTTTGTTTTGTGTTTACTTTATGATTAAAATTGTTGCATGTCTGCCGGTTGCCGTCTCTGATAGTTTTATATACTTGTGATGTTGTGAAAAAACTAAATCCTGACGAAGAAACTCAACACAGAGGAACATAAACACCTATTGCTAGCTAGAGTTTCGAAAGTGGTGCCGTGGGTCATGCCAATTACTCCTCACAGAAGTAAATTATCAAATCATTTATTTTTTTGTCACATAGTAAATTTTCTTAAATCTTGACCAATCAAATACTCTCTAGCATCTGACAAGTTCAGCCCCCAATAACCGCTTTTTATTTGATGTGCTTGAGCTAAACTGCTCCCACTTGCAGAGCTGTAATAAAATGAAATGCTATTGGCTGTTTTTTTTTTTTAAATAAGGAGGAGCTACTCTATGTCCCACCCTCTCTACAGTTTTCAATTAAGATTACGTCAAACATAGAATAAAAAAAAAAATGCACATTTCAAAGCATTTCACGGGACGTTTAAGCAATGTGTTGAGTGGTTCATCATTTAAATGCATTCTGTATTTCTGATGTTATATTGTGAGTGTGCAAGTGTTCAATAAATGGACACCTCATGGGTTTGATCTTGCACGGTCTGGGTCTTGCTGGTGGGTCACGTGCATTATAGATCTCTTCAATCAGCTGTTTGGTCATTCTGATTTTTGGCAGAGCCTCCTCCGCTTCGTAACGGGTCAATTTCCCTTCATTATTGATCAGGTCAAATAGTGACAAATCTACAGTCTGGGAAAGAAAGAAAAATGATCAGTCAGCAAATAGATCTCATTTCCCACAGTCTGTGTGTTTATCTCTTCTGCTTACCTTCCACTGGTCCTGCTGCAGGGCGTTGAGCAGTAATGACGGGGTGTTATATTGCAGTGGCTGGCATACATAAGAGTTGTGTGTGTCTCTGGGCTGGATCAGGTCTGGATGGTTGCAGATCTTCTGTAGCTGCATAAGAACCTCTAGGACTCTGACAAAATGTCCCGTCTTCAATGCCTCCTGTGCACTAGAAGGCAGTAGAAAAGCAGAGAAGCACTCAAAACTGATGAAGTGGAGAAGAGTTGGCTGAGGTGTGTTTGGTGTTTGGAACTGACCTGGGCTGGATGAGGATGTCCTCGTACATACTCTTTTGCCTCTTTGACAGACGACACTTGAGAATGTGCTCATACTTCTTAGGCATTTGCTTTTCTACATCTCTCTTGGACCGGCGCAGGATGAAGGGCTGAATCATCTACAGAGAAGAGGAAGAAACACAACTATGACTGTGGTGTTCGAGCACAGTCAATAAAGAAAATTATCTATGGAGGAAGTGACCAGGAGCACCAACCCTGTGCAGCCTGATGACCAGCTTGTGGCAGTAGTCCTGGTTCTGATCGGTGCCGGGTTTGATGGGGAAGTTGAGGTATGGGTGAGTGATTCCTGGCAAGAGGAAGTGGATCATCGTCCATAACTCTTTCAGAGTATTTTGTAGAGGAGTGTTGATTAGGAGGATCCTCTGCTGACTAATGAGACAACAACAGAAAACAAAATATTAATTTCAATATTTTCCTTGCAGTATTTTGAAGAAGGAATGCTCAAGTAGCATAAGTGTGATTTGCACATCCATGCTAGCATGTTGTCAATGTGTTAAGATATGCCAACAATGGTAACTAAACTTGCCAGTAACATGCTAATTTAAAACATGTTAGTTATCTGGGAAAACATGTTAGAAACATGCTAGTTCATGCAGCAATGTGCTAATTACATTTAAAAACTTGACAGCAACAAGTCATTCAGTCTAGCATACTTAATATCTCACGTTAAATGCCTGTTAAAAATGTGTAAAATGTTCTAGAATCATGTCACGACTGTGCTAAAACAATGTTAAACATGGTAGAAACATCCCAGCAACATGCTGGCATCATGCTTGCCATGAGTTAAAACATACTAGCAACAAGCTAATTCAAGCTAACAATCTTAAAACATGAATGGCATGTTAAAAATCAGTTAATTCCTTGTTTTTACTTCAAGTTTCCTCAAATGCGGTTTCAGACTTTCAGGCATTCAATGTTTCAAAGTATTTCTCCCACCAAAAAGATCCAGTTCA
>NC_141028.1:49420000-49467500 GCF_052040795.2 Danio rerio
TTTTGCGATGGAGGCTTGCCAACCACTCCACCCCAACCTGCTGGTACTCTCTCAGAGATCCATGTAGAAGAGAGGGAGGAGAGGAACGACTCTGAGAGGAAAGAGACAATGAGTCATCAGACACTGTGAATGAACAACTGAATCTTTAATATTAGTTACTCACAGTCAGAGTGGTCCTGGCGCTGCCTTTGGGTAAAATCAGGTCTGTTGCTGCTGCAACTTCTGCGATGTCTTTTGTGGGTTTCCCATCTGGACCTGAAGTTGTCCGCTCAGCCCCACGGTACTGATCCATACTCAGCAAAGAGTCTATCAGTACTGCATCATGTGGACTGTCCAATGGAGTGTTCATGTCTGAACAGAGAACAGCATAAAATAAATGTAAAAACGCTACTGAAAAATCAGAAAAACAAACAATCAAAGGTACTGATTTATCTGAATTCTTTATTTTGTATTCTAGCAGAATTTTTATGGCCGACGCATATACAACTCAAAATTCAGATCATTATGAGATAAACAAGTTTTTTTTTTGTTAACATTACATCTGTGTCTCCCTCTGTAGCTGCTGCTAAACTGCGGATCCCATGTCTCATGTACCTTTAAATGAGAATTACAGGCCACTTTATAAGGTAAACCTGTCCAACTGCTCGTTAACGCAAAATCAGCCAATCAAATGGCAGCAACTCAATGCATTTAGGCATGGTCAAGACGATCTGCTGCAGTTCAAACCGAGCATCAGAATGGCAAAGAAAGTTGATTTAAGTGACTTTGAACGTGGTATGGTTGTTGGTGCCAGACGGGCTGGTCTGAGTATTTCAGAAACTGCTGATCTACTGGGATTTTCACCCACAACCATCTCTAGGATTTACAGAGAATGTTCCAGTGAGCGGCAGTTCTTTGGGCGCTAATGCCTTGTTGATGCCAGAAGTCAGAGGAGAATGGCCAGACTGGTTCCAGCTAATAGAAAGGCAACAGTAACTCAAATAACAACTTGTTACAACCGAGGAATGCAGAAGAGCATCTCTGAATGCACAACACATCAAAGTTTGAGGCGGATGGGATACAGCAGCAGAGGACCACACCGGGTGCCACTCCTCTCAGCTAAGATCAGGAAACAGAGTCTACAGTTCACACAGGCTCACCAAAATTAAACAATAAAAGATTGGAAAAATGTTGCCTGGTCTGATGAGTCTCGATTTCTGCTGTGACATTAATATGGTAGGGTCAGAATTTGGCGTCAACAACATGAAAGCATGGATCCATCCTGCCTCGTATTAACAGTTCAGGCTGGTGGTGGTGGTGTAATGGTGTGGGGGATATTTTCTTGGCACACTTTGGGCCCAGTTGAGCCAATTAATACCAATTGAGCATTGTGTCAACACCACAGCCTACCTGAGAATTGTTGCTGACTATGTACATCCCTTATGACCACAGTGTACCCATCTTCTGATGGCTACTTCCAGCAGGATAATGTGTCATGTCATAAAGCGCAAATCATCTCAGACTGATTTCTTGAACATGAAAATGAATACTCAATTGGCCTCGACAGTCACCAGAGCTCAATCCAATAGAGCACCTTTGGGATGTGGTGGAACGGGAGATTTGCACCATGGATGTGCAGCCAAGAAATCGGCAGCAACTGCGTGATACTTTAATGACAATATGGACCAAAATCTCTGAGGAATATTTCCATTACATTGTGGCCAGGAAGGATTAAGGCCATTCTAAAGGCAAAAGGAGGTCCATCCGGGTACTAGTAAGGTGTACCTAATAAAGTGGCTGATGAGCAAATATCACAACATAGGATCGAGTTAGAAAGTGAATGAGGATTGGTCATTTTACTAACATCTGAGTGGCTTGTCAAAAAAACTGAATATTCATTTTATCAGCCACATACTTTTATTTGCAAATACATTTTTAAAAAATTAAATGCATCAGTCCACCACTAATATATTTCATGTCTTGCGTTTGACATTTCTGAACAATTCAAAATGCTTTGGTTTATTACTGAGCATCAGATAAACACAAACCTTCAGCTTCCTCTCGGTCTTCATCCTCACTTTGGCTGGAAGGCTGTGGCCACTCGAAGCCCTCAGCGTAAGCCCCAGCGTACTGCTTCACCAGATCATCCAATGGCACTTCAGCTACAAAACAAAGACACAGATTATAATGGTGATTTTTTTTAATGGATTTTGTTTAAACAAATAAAACATTAAACACTCCAAATACACAAACCTTCTTTTGTTAGCTCCGCCAGCTCAGCCTTCTGATCTGCTGCAGCCTCTGTAGCCTCCTGCTCTTCTATTGTACTTTCTTCATCTTCAACTGTAAAATAACAGCAGATCAATGAGACACTCAGCACACAATCAGAACAGAGCTGTCTGCTAAATCTGTGTTAATGCAGTATGTACCCTCCACATCTGACAGCGAGGTGCTTGACTTCCTCTTACGAGATGGACCAGTTTCCTGATAAAAGGAGAATAAAATGACACTTGAAGATTATGTTGGACAATGATTAGAATGTGAGTGAAGCAGTGATAAGGATTTGTGTCCACCAAAGCAGAATTTCCAGAGGCAAGCTGTTTTTTGAGTTGACTGCAATGACAGCACTCAAACTACCAGTAGTATGACAAGGTGCTGAGTGTCCATTTCATCGCGGCAAACTCACCGTTTTTAAAAATGCATTTGAGAATCATCTACTCATTTTAAGCTGTATAAAACCACTTTGGAGGACACCTGCCCCAATGATGTATCTTGCAAAACTCATGGAGAAGTTCTTACCCGTTTACTCTCTTTGTCAGATGACTGGCCTGATTTAGCACACTGGCCTGTAACAAATATAAAATCTCTTCTGAATTAATAAACACTGACAAAGTCAAACAGGCCATAAAGTTTTCATTTCTCAATCTCACCTTTACTCGAAGCCTTCTGCAAGCAGAGAACTTTTTTTTGTTTGTCGTAGATCTCAAAATGATGCTTGATTTCAACAATCTGTTAAAAAAATAAATAAATTACCAGTTTATCTTTCTGATTAATTATGAAAAACTTCCATATTTGGAGGAATTTATCACTGTACGGTGATAAAGCTAAAGGTGATTGCTAATTTAATTTTAAGTACCTAATACACTTCTTAGTATCAGACAGTGTTGATCCACATTGAGTAAAAGGCAATGAACCCAAATTAAGGCAAAAACCTTGAAGCTAGTTTTTTTTTGCATTCATTTTGTCCCAGTCCTGAGAATGTATATCAACACTATTATTGTTGACTAATACTATAAAAGATTTTCACTAACTAAATTAAAATAACAATAAAAAAACTTAATAATAACAATGCTATGGCAGCAATTGTTGAAGTATAAGTGTACACAAATTGCAAATAAACCAAATATAAAAACAGATATACAAAAATAAATAAACTTATACATATACACACATACATATATATTATCGTTGTTAACGTGCTGCGTTAACACGAGACTCTTTTTGAGCAATAAAAAAAATTACGCCATTAATCTATTCTCAAAGTTAGGTTGGGAGCTGGGTCTGTTCTACGCAAGCTATGATGACTTTGACCTTGATATTTTAGCGCAAATGTATACCTGACCGCTGAGCCGTCTGACAAAAAAAAGTGCCTTTCTGAATCTTATCAGCAGGATTCCTGACTTTAACTGCAGTTCGGCAGTTTCACTTTAACTCATGAACATTTAATTCATGCCACTGTGACAAATTGGAGTACTGGACGCAAATACGGAGTAAGGACTGGTGAGAGTGTTATGGAATTTAATAACGCACGCCAAATAGAAAAAAAAAAACTTCCACGTTTCGCAATGTGTGTGTGTGTTTGTGTGTGCAGTCCTTTACTGACAGCCGCATGTGTGGATCTTGTCGGAAAATTATGGCGAAAAGTCCAACATGACTGTAATAGTTCTGCAGTGTTTACTTCAATAATGCCACTAATATCTGCATACTCCACATGTCTTAATTGCATTTCTGTTTAGTTTAGTTATGACTTTAGTTATGACTTTAGTCTAAGGTGATCAAAAATCGCTGTCTCAAGCTTATGTAGGCCTACAGTTCAAAATTCATGTTTAACTGAATAAACAGTTAGTAAACACAAGTTCATCTTATTGAACATAAATTATGTTCATGATCAATTATCATAGTAGAACAGTTTCTCAAGCAGTTTGTGAAGCATTTTAGAAACAGGAGATGAACCCCTGGTCTAATGTGCCACCTGGCTTAAGAAACCCAGTCGATATATATATATATATATATATATATATATATATATATATATATATATATATATATAAATAATACACACACACACACTATGACCTTTTTGATTGACGTCAAATTAGTCGCCTGAACTACATGACAGCTTTACACATGAAGGAAGGTTCACTAAATTAAACAGCCCCAATTTTTTAAAATAATTTTCAAAATGTAATTTTTCTTACGAGAAAGATTTAAACATTGACATGAACTTACAGTGAGCTTTAAATCGTAAAACAGATGACAGTTAGGTCGCTCCATGCAAATACCCTAGAGCAGATGATAGCCAATAACATTTACGCTTAGATGAAAAGTCAAGTGTTTGGCTGTTGTCCTCTGTGAAGCGTAGATTCTGTGACATATTTTGTGAATAAACTGTTAAGTGCACAGAAACCTTGTAGTGCGCAGCCGCGGAGGTGTGGCACACATCATCCCCCAGTGAACATGGTGAAGATGTGCAGTGAGGAGATTTCTGATAACCACGATGAGCAGTAACCGTAAAAAACATCTGACTTGAGCAGGACTTTGAACAGCTTTCTAGCACACACTATCATGGCAGTAAAAGATGCATCTGAGCATGTCTCTGACAGTGTTATAAGGCTTAATGTTATAGCATAGCTTTTGTCTTTCATGCATAATTTTGTATACTTTTATGCATAATTTAGCCAGCGCTAATGTTGCATTATTAACGAAAACTAATGATTGGTGAAATTGCATTGATTTTGCACCGTGTTACGAGCTGTCAAATAGCATGTGTATATATTTCCTGCAGATAAATAGCAAATTGTGGGATGTAGCATAACATTTGCATTTTGTGTTTTATTGATAACATCACTAGCAACTAGTCGATGTGGACTCTATTTTGCTAACATAAAAGTCAACTTCCAAAAGTGTGAAGTAGTTTAAACACTAATATAAATATGTATGTAAATATACCTGCTCAATATTGGACCAGAAGTAGTCAACCCCTCGAGCGATAGTGCTGGCAATGTGCCGCAATCTCATCTCCTCCTCTTTCTTCTCACGTTCCCCCATCTTCTTCTTTTCAACATGGTAACGTGCACATGTGCGTACAAGCTACAGACACAGATGGAATTGAACTCCAAATCAAAGAACTTCATCTGGCTCAAATACACGAGGCCAAATGGATCAATTTGTATGAAAGAAGAGTGCAAAGCCATTGGCACAAATAAAACTGTTTGAAACATTTCTAAAATCAAAGACCAAACGAAACACCTCTCACCTTCTTCGCCGCAGCCATCTTCCAGCGCCTTTCCTGAGCAAAGTCAGCAGCCATCCACTGCATTTCTTCCAGCAGGTAGTCCCATTGGGATTTGGGCCGGCAGGACTCCTGGAGCTTGGGCAATCTGCTAGCTGACCACTGACCCTCTTTTCTGAGCTCTGCGATACGCTGATGCACATGGCTCTCCTACAATGACAAGTAACAATCTTATCTGAGATATTCATAAGAAATGTTTACTACAAAATGTTATTTTTAGTGGATACTGCCCATATCCAAGAACCTGTTGTCCGCTCACCAGCTTGGCTTGTTCTGCTTGCTTGTCCTGAGAGCTTTCCTGTGAGTTCTGCCCGATCGAGCTCTGACCCAAGCTGGACAGTTTCAGCCCGACAGTGCCATTTGTGGCAGTGAGTTTGGACTGGGCCACTGGAGAGAGGCTGGGGCCAGTATTGGGGGTACGGACCGGGGCGGAAGTCAGTGGGGAGGGGAGAGAGGATGGGGATGTGAGAGGAACAGAAGAGATGACAGGGCTGGAGAGAGAATTGGACATCAAGCGCTGGGCAGCCTGGGAAGTTTCTGCTCCAGGACGCACAAGTGTGACAGTCTGAAAAAGAGAAAGAGGTGAACTGTAACAACATCTACTAATGAGAGTAGGGCTGAGAGACATTGAGAACGGTTACAACATATTCATGATAAGTCTGTGAATATTGTAATTCTTGTGTATTTCTGATTTATTGATCTATTGGGTTGTCCTAAAGACTATATAATCAACATTTTTAAATCTCTAATATTCCAGCAATTTAAAGATGAGTAAATATATGAAAATATAAATAGGGAAATGATGATTACTGCTGTGTGTTCATTAAGACTTTCAAATCATTTTATTATTACTTTTATAGCGTCAGCAGATGCTTTTTCAAACAAGACAGACACTTTTTTGTAAAGATTTTGTTTACATGGATAGCTAAATTCTATCAAAACAATTCAGGGGTAGTGCAGAAAAGTGATAGTTTTACAGCAGCATTACAATGTTCATTATGGCACAGAATAACCTTCCCATCTCTCCAGAGAAATGGGTTTTACATTTACATTTAGTCATTTTTGCAGACGCTTTTATCCAAAGCGATTTACAAATGAGGACAAGGAAGCAATTACACATCTATAAGAGTAACAATGAATAAGTGCTATAGGCAAGTTTCAGGTCTGTAAAGTCTAAGAAGGAAAGTATTAGTAATTTTTTAGTAATTTAGTAATTTTTTTTGTAAAATTTTAGTAATGTTTTTTTTTTTTTAGTACAGTTAGTGGTATATCCAGAGAGGCAATTGCAGATTAGATAGTGAAGTGAAGACTAAATAGTTGAGTTTTTAGTCGTTTCTTGAAAACAGCGAGTGACTCTGCCGTTCTGATGCAGTTAGAGAGTTCATTACACCAACTGGGCAGACTGGGCTTTTACATTCAAAGCAAACAGACTGAAACAGCATGCCAACTGTTTGTGAGTTTGTCATCTGTGCAGTGGAGAATGCGAACAGTAGCAGGAAAATAACCACATCTCTAAACAAGTATTCAGAGTAATGGACATTTTATGCAAATGGGAGTCGGCAGGTTTGCTTGAATAAGGTAAACAAATCTGAATCCACAACTTTGAGTTTCTTGTTTCTGTTAAAACAAAAATGTTCAAGGCATCCATAGTAGAAAAGAAAATACTATGAAAGTCAATGAAATAATAAAAGAATTTTTTTTTGTGTTCATCAGAAAAAAGGAAAATTTAAACAGGTTCAGAACAAGTTGAGGCAGATTTATTTATTTATTTTTTTGGGCTGACAAGGTTCCTGCAGTCAAATTTAAGACTAAGACATTTTTCAAGACCGTGAAGAATAAAATTACAGATTTACAAAAGGGCTAAACGGTAAGGATTTTTAAAAATGGCCCAGAAAAACCAAAAAAAAATGTAAATTAGATATTTCTTAGCCACATATTTCAAATAATGCGTCAAAACAAGCAGACCTTAGTTGTATACACATGCATAATTTGTTCAACATAACTTAAACTCTTTAAAAGCTAAATGTATGCGCAACATACATTATAAAATTGGTTATGAACAGTTTTGAGATGCACTGTTAGTGATCGGATGTGTGGGTATCAATTGGGTGGCTTCAAACAAACAAGGGAAAATTTAAACTTTTTTAAAATGATTTGAGGCCAACAAGACAATATTTCAGTAAATTTAAGACTTTAAGGCCTAAAATTTTGCTTTTGAAATGTAAGACATTCTAAGAGCCTGCGGATTCCCTGGCTTGACTGTCCCTTTACTGGAAATGATCATATTATTAGAACACATGAAGATACTCAATGTTTCAATGTAATTTGTGAGGCTTCTCAAGGCACATTACAAATATTTTTGCATTCATACTCACTGCCTGCCCGGGTTGCATGACAGATTGCTGCATCTGCTGTTGCTGCTGCATCTGTAGGTGAAGTCCTGACTGCATTTGCTGAAGCTGGGCCTGTAACTGTGCATGTGGATTGACAGGAGCCAGGACGGCGCCAGCACCCTGCACCTTCACCTGGAGCTGTCCTCCAGTCACTGTAGCCTGCTGATCCACCACCATGGCCTGTCCCTGGGTCAAAGAGAGAGGCAGGCCTGCCTGAGGAAGGCGGCCTGGAAGCTGTGGAGGTGGCGTGTGAAGACTAGCAGCGTTCTGGACAGGGGGACCTTTGGACGGGTCATATTGCTGTTGGTTCTGTTTCTGCCCACCAATCTGGACTGTTTGTGGGGTGGGGGGCATGCCTCCTGTTATAAGGGAGAAGATGAAGGGAACAGAAAGAGGAGAAAGATGGAAGGACAGAAGGATATGGTTGGTGGGGAAGAAAGAGTTCCATAGGAAAAGGGAATAGATTTAGAAACACAATATATTGTCTTAGTTCAATACATCCAAAAATAATTACCAGTGTTTTACTGCAAATTTTTGTAACTATTTCTTTGTAAAGCACATTGAAGGGCCAAACGGTTGTATTTGGCATCTGATATCCAAGTATATTGGATGCTTGTTTTTAAAAATGTTATTTCTTCCCCTAAAAAGAATAAATTCCACATTGCATAAACTTTTTTTAATGTCACAAAAAACACAACACTACAAATTTCTATATTTTTCGATTTGTTTGTTTTAAATAATTATTTTAGGATTTAATTCACCACTTGAATACAGTGTAGTACAACATAATTAATACATTTAGTATTCCATATCTATCATGAAAAGAACATTGTACTGCTTAATATCTTTGTTTCTAATATCCATAAATGTACCATATCAGCCATTTTTTTACCTGCTATATGTTCCAACTAAACGTTTTTTTTATGATATGATGTTATGAGTAACCAGCAATGTGTTACACAAAGCTGGAGAAAAGGGAACATTAATGAAAAATACTGTTCATGTCACAATGACTACATAACAGAAATCAAGGAAGATTTACATGTTCTAATGAATGAAAATTAGAACTCGTAAATGTGAAAATTAAAATCTCATTCAATGCTTAAGAATACAACTATGAAGAACAAAACTAATCATGCATTAACACTAAACTATCCAGAAGTGGAAAAGTCTAGATATATTAAAAAATAAACAATCAAAAAACAAAGAAAACAGGAATTTAAAAAAAAGAAAGAAAATAGGAGAGAAACTCAAAAGAACAAGAGGCACATAAAGGAAATGAACACAACTGAATCACTGACACATTTCATGAACATGCATGAAGCGGGAAATGAAGCTGGAACATCTGCGCTAATACTTGAGCTGCACAACAGCAAAGCACAGGAATGACAAGGGAAGACAAGCACAGAAGAAGGTAAAGCCCAGCTGTAAACACTAAGCATCTCCCTCTTTTACCATTTCATCATGAGACAAAAACTTTGGCCATTTTTTAAAATCCGGAGTTTCTGAGGTTAATCTGTTGGTTTCTAAGACCTTTCCTTTCGGCTCCTCACCATCATCAAAGACATGTTATGGAAACCGAAGATGGGAACTGAAAATAAATGGTGACAATAAAACACGCAGAAATGAAAATAACTCGCTACATGAGGGGAACCAAGACTGAAAATGCATTGAGATTCCACGATGAGTGCAGTGAGTTGAGGGAAGTGAAGACGGAGCTTTGTAGGATCAGGAGAAGAGATGCCAACTACTACAAAACCACAGAACTAAAGGGAAAAAAACAAACAAACACGATGTGAAAGAGGACATCCCAGTAGAGAAGACAGTTTGTTGCTCATCGTCTGATGAGCCATGGATGGAACCAGATATGCCATTATGGCGAAGAAGAACGTAAACGGATGAAGTGAATGGCTGAAATCATAAAAAAAAATGAACATGTGATGTCTTCCAAACTGATCTTCAGCTGTATCTTCTGCCCAGCTGTTCTTCTGATGGTTAAAGAAAGATTTTTGAGATGAGGACTAAAGCCTGAATGGATTCCCAACAAGTGGATCACAGCTGGTAGATGATGCTTGGAAAAAGGTGGGATCAACTTTGGGAACTCTGGAATGAACCCTGACCTCCAGCAGCACTGAGTAACGGACATGGCCCGAGGTGCACGCAGCGGCGCTCCTACCTTGCGCTGTCGGCATGAGCTGCTGGAGGGGAACGCCGGGAGATCCTAAAGGAGTTACAGCAGGGTGTTGGAATATCATCCCATGCCGACCCACTTCCATCCGGGACCTCTTAGCCTGATCTGGGATGCAAAACACACAATACCCTCAAAACGCAAAAACCTCCCTGCCATACAGAATGAGATAAAGAACAAGAGAAACTAAAAGAACAACAACAAAACAAAACAAAAAGAATAGCACTCGGCACATGGCAATGATGTCTGCACACCAGCAGGTAGCTTTTGGGAAGCTCCGCTCCCCCATTTACTGGATAACAGGCTTCAAACACATAGCTGGGAAAAGATGCTGGAATACTGAGTAAGCAGAAGCGAATTGGAGGTGGGGAAAAGAAACAGAACAGCAAACGGAAAAAGGAGGGGGAAACAAAACAAAAAAGAAACAAAAAAAAAAAAAACAGACCTCCACCTTTGCCCTGAGTCAACGTCGCCCTACCTGCTTGTGCCATGGCCTGCTGCCTTTTGAAAGCCTCCATGTCCACAGGGTTAGAGATGCTGCCACTTGCCACCCCGGCATGAGTCTGTGAGACGCAAAAACAAAACCAAAGTGAGAGTCTCACTCACACAAAGCAAAAACAGTTCTGGTGACCTTAACTAAGACCTTGCCTGATTAAGTCTATTGACACTACTCTCTCAAAGCACATAATCAAAGTACTCTCATGCTGAGGGTTAAAAACATCAGAAATATAGCTGAATGAATTTTCCTTCACATTCCCAGTAAGGAATCCTCCATCACCTGGAACTGCTGCTGAGTCGAGAACGCTGCAGACACGTTGGGTGGGAGTTGTGTAGCTATAGCAACCGGAGTCACTGTCTGTCCATCCTTTCCAGTCACTACTTTCACCTGAGAGGTTGTCATAGAAACAGATGAAAGATACAAAGCCACAGAAAATACATCTTGATGTCTCCGAACGAAACGGAGACTAAGAGTTCCCTACACAGAACCTGCCATCAATCATCCTTATTTCGCCTTGTTATGAGAACGTACGTTCAGTTCAGGTTGTAGAATGTCATGTGGTGGGATTCCCCAAAAACTTTTGAGTCAATTTTGGAATGAGATGTAATAAAAGACATTTTAAAATCTAAAAATATACAATAGATTGTCAAGCCCCCGGTCTTAGAGATATTGTGTTTCCACTTTTTTGATTAAAGCAACATAAAAGTAACCTTAAAGTTTAGAAATTCACACAAGTGCATCATGCTTGTGATGACCCTGATCACATCACACAGCTATACATCATAGTTCAACTCGATTTGTGCAAATTAGGGATGGGCAGTATACTGCTACTAGAAAAATACCAGTACATATTATATTTCAAACAGAGCGTAATTCATTAGGTAAGCTTATCAGTGATACAGAACTTTTTAATCAACTATTTGATGAAATAATTACTTCAATAACTAATTTTAGATTAATAAATATAAATCGACAAATTTAAACGTTAACAAAGTTAGTAATGAATTTAAAAAAGTCTTAAAATGCACTTCAATTATTATTTTTCATATAGTTTTGAGGCTGGTTATTTGTTGCTTATGGTATCGATGTAGCATCAATACCAAAGTATTACATTTTGGTATCGTACCAAATCCCAAATTTATGTCATCTAGCCATCCCTAGTGCAGACAGAAACACATTTAGGGGAAAAAAATACATTGCTAATGTCACTATATAATACTTCTAATAATAGCAGGGCACATTTCACTCTCTGCCATACCTGTGTCAACCCTCCCGTTTTTTGGGGTTTCTCAGGTATTTTACAATTCTTTACCGCTATCATCCCGTTAAGATATTTTCCTGTATTTTTAGCTTACTGTGAAGGGTGGCAATAAACATTAAAGAGCCGATCCTCCCTATACACAAACCTTAATGCTAAACCACCAGGATATGCAACTTGCTCTTAAATGTGAATCTATACTGTGCTTTCATTTTATTTAGGCATAAAAACGCTTTGAAATAAATATAAAAACCCTCCAATGTAAACCTTAAAAACAGCCAGTTCATGTAATGGATGTGTGACTGTCTGATGCGCCCCATACTAATTATTAGACACTGCTTCCCAAATGGATTCTGTATACACGATTTAAAGTGAAGCAAAACTTTGGGTTTTGAGTGCGTGTTTGAATAGAGACATACATATAATAAAAATTATTCCTTATTTTCACATCCAAATGTTGACAGGTATGCCCACTGCACATCTGATATTTAAAACTAATTCAAGAGTTCACACTTAATTAGTACTTGATACTAGTTACAGGTTTGGCATGCTGTCCCAGGAGAGAACCCTGAGCTCTGAGATACTTGAGCCCACGGTTCCCGTCTGGTCATAAAGCAAAGAAGGGTGTCTGAGATCAGGTAGGTCTCAAGAGCTCCCCCTGGTAAAGGTGGAAAGGGGGAGATGAGGGGGATTCTTCCAAAAAAAATAAAAAAAATAAAAGTAAGACAAACCGGGCTATTTATTGATGGCTTGGATTCTTCTGATTGGTTTATCGATGGTTGTTGACAAGGGACCAGCCGTGATCAATCATAGGACGTGATCCTCTCGAAATTAGCTTAAAAAACTTCACTTAGTGTCTTATGCTGCGTTCACACCATACGTGGAATGCGCTTCAAGCATGAGTGATTTACATGTTAAGTCAATGCAAACGCGCGAATAAACATCCTGCGGCGTGATATGCGTGAATGACGCAAATGGCGCAGGGCGAATTGAGCGTTTTGCGCGTTTGACTCGCCTAACAAGCGTTTCCCGTGAATCTCTCGATTTCGAAAATCCAAACTTCAGCGGACATTCGCGCCGCGTTAACCAATCAGAAGCTTGCTCTTGTGGGGGCATGATTGTGACGTAGAACCTGTCTATCAAACTCGGCTTGGCTCAGTCAGAAGCACCGCTGAAAGCCTCCGTCATCCAGGTCAAGTTTCTGGAGGAGTTTATGAGCTCACAGAGCTGGATGCACCTCTGAAAGAATGTAGTGGACTCAGACACGACCCTAAACGTATCGACGCTGTTTTTAAGTCTTCATAAAGCACATAAACACCGTTATTTTCTTCATAAAATCCATGTTAGCCATTTAGCTATGTAGCTAGAGTCTTGGGGCAGACAGAAGCCCTGCCCATCACGCGAATCTGAGTCTGTTCTGATGTGAATTTGACACGAAAATGAATCAGGGTTTGATGCGCGTATGAAGCGAGTAAACTCAAATATTCACGCGGCTATTCACGCGTGAATAGCACGATTTATCCGCGCGTTCCGCGTCTGGTGTGAACACAGCATAACGCTAGTTTACAAAGCATTAAATAACTATGTGACCTGCCTAGAGATTAAAAGGACTAAATTGAATACATTTTTAAAATCACATGTCACATGTCACATTTAAAGTGACATGACAATTTTACTTCAGTTCAAAACGTACTTTTGCTACGGTTGTGTAAATGTTTAATGATATCTTGAAATGATTTGCCTCATTTTTTAGTGCTGATATGCATGTTTTGTTGTTAAAATAGACCTTGCTAATCCCTACATTTATTTATATAAACTTGCAAAATTATCTTTAAGTTCTTTTACCTCATCGTTGATGACCTCAGACTGTTCTTCTTCCTCCTCTTCATCTTCAAGATCGAGATCGTTTTGCCTTAGGTAGGTGAAGAGAGGAACGCAAGGTTTTTTCTTAAAGGCAATGTAGTCCATCATGTTCCCTTGCAGATGCTGCAGGAAAAACAGCTCAATCAGGTACTCCTTAAACACTTCTTTCAGACCCTCCATCTTTTTCCCATGATGCTCCAGACACTGTTTCCTCAACTGCGCCACCTCTGGGTTTGAGGGAGCAATCTCCTCCAGCTTTTTTGGCTGCATCTTCTTCATGCTGGTCGGGGTCAGGGATTGGCTGGAAAGGGCTTGGGAAGAGTTGCTTCTGGATGGGCTGGAGGGTGGAATGGTGGATGGGACCCCAAAAGTAGCTGCCGCAGAGTTTGCCACGCCGACCACACTTTGACTTGTCTTCTCAAACATGGTGGGTCGGGCTAACTGGCCTTGGATGATGCTACTGATCTGAGGTGGCAGATTGGTGGTGGTGATGGGTCCAGGGCTGCCCAACGTAGGAACCTGACTAGGTAAAGCCTTATGGTGTACGGTGCTGCTCCCTGGTTGAGAGTGTGGCTGGGAGAGGCGTCTTTCTCTGACAGCGCCTGGCGTCCCAGGTGAGGTCAGATGAACAGTTCCTGTTGCCAATCCTGCTCCATCCTGGTATACAAAATGACCACTTCCAGGTGGGCTGCTCAAATTTATTTGCCTTACCATTATGTTTGCCTCCACAAATCGTGTCGGGCTCTGACCACACACCCCCAAGGCTGACCCAGGAGCATTTGGCCTGGGCACAGCTTGTAGGGGAACTGGACTGTGCTGGGTGGGACTTTGAGGCTGCATGGTCTGGGGTAAAGGTGATGTCACTTGGATGTAAGATGAAGAGCCAGGCTCAAACCTCCACTGTTGGGGCTGGTGCTGAAAGCCAGGGGACGCAGGGCTCTGGAGAGGCAGAGAAGTGAGGGTGATCTGCTGGTTCCCAGTAACCATTGGTCCCACATTCTGTAAAGTGATGTTCATATTTTGGCCTGTGACTGGACTCCGACTCATGATGATTTGATAATTGGGAGACTGCGGGGCAGAGGGACTTGCTGAGGGAGCAAAAGATGTCACCGGTGACTGTGGGAGATTGGCGTTTGCAGACTGTTGCTGGGTAACCGGAACAGGCTGCTGCTGTTGTTGTTGTGGCTGCTGTGATTGCTGCTGCTGTTGGTCTTCTGCCTCAGACCCAGTGAATGACTTGGATCTCTGAAGGTTCCTCTGCACATTTGGTGGGCCTCCTCCATGGTGCATTGCGTGCCACTTTAATTTTATTAAAAGACACTCTGTGGGGAGAAAAATAAATAAATCAATGTTTTTGACCATGCTAAATGTTTTTTGTTGGAAAAAGTATAGATTAAAATAATTATATGAAAGTGTTTTTTTTCTGGTACCTTGGCTGGTTTAAATGTAAAATATAAATACATAAATATATATGGTTGAAGTCAGAATTATTAGCCACCCTTTGAATTATTATTATTTTTTTTATATTTCCCAAATGATGTTTAACAGAGCAAGGACATTTTCATAGTATGTCTGGTAAAGTTTTTTCTTCAGGAGAAAGTCTTATTTGTTTTATTTCAGCTAGAATAAAAGCAGTTTTGAAATTTTTAATTTTAAACATTTTAGGGACAAAATTGATAGCCCCTTTAAGCTATATTTTTTTCAATAGGGCTGCACAATATATCGTTTCAGCATTAATATCTTAATGTGCACATGCGCAATAGTCACATCACAGAATGTGCAATGCTGGGATTTTAGTTGACCAAGAGCCACAGTTTAGAACACATGAGAAATGTGATGTCACTTGTTAACTATAACGGAGTGAAAGTTTATCAATTGCATTTAGCATTTAGGCACAAGAGAGTTTAAAGCATTCAGGCACATGCAATTGTGCTGTTTGTAGCTTTAGTAAAGATGGATTGTATTTGGAATATTCATTCAAAAAAGACTGCAGTGTTAATTCACAATGAATTTTTCAATTTCATTACCTGAATACTGTTAGACTCCCCAGAAATCCATAAAACACTGTATATTACACTTTTATCTTTAAAAGTATAACATTATGAATGATTCACTCCTGAATTATGAAATCCTTTCCAATTAGCTATTTGGCAAAACATTATTCATATCGCAGAATATAGATCACAGAAAAACTAAATATCACAGGGTGCTTTCACACCTGTAAATCGATTCAGTTGTTCCGAAACAGAGATTATAAATGTTGCATTGTTGCTCTTTTCTCTTGGAGCGGTTCGCTTTCACATTGCAAAGTTTCTAAACGGACCAAAATAGCTAAAACAAGTCACGTGCGAGTAAACTCTCCTCACATTGGTCAGAGTTTATTTTGCAGCGTCCCGCTCAGCTGTCAGGAGAGGTGGTGGTTTGATGGTGATTGACAGGGTGCGCGCGCGATGTGTCTGAGGAGAGATGCGGTGGGGAGGGGTGAGAAGGGTGCGCGACGATGCCTTTGAGGACTGGGAGGGAGATCATCACTCATTTGCGGGCATCCGGAGACACACGAAAATTCACGCCATACTCATAATTCTCTCTTCATATGGCCGTAAGCCTATTACATATCCATAAAACACTGTGATATAACCGCGATCGGATCGGATCGCTTTCTCACTGCAATCGAACCGCTCCAGGGTTCGTTTCAATCGAGCCGAGACCACCTCATTCAAGCGATCTCGGAGCGATTACTTTGGCGCGGAACAGAGCGCGATTGCCCTGTTCACATATGCCAATCGAACCGCGCTAACTGGGCAGTCGAGACACGTTCCGAAGCAAAAGTGTAGGTGTGAAAGCACCCACAATGTCAAACATTTCCAATATCATGTAGCTCTATTATATAGTTAGTTAAAAAAAAAAAGTTTGACTGAATTCATGGTAGTCATTTAAAAAGTATGCATAAATGCATTCTGACTAGGGCTGCACGATATTGGAAAAAATTTGACACTGCAATATTTTTTTTGGAGCATACCCCTATATGAAAATAATTTATCATTTTGATTGTACCAAGATTGTTTGGTATGGTTCTGTAGGAAAGTGTGTCTGCATAACATATAACAATCTACAAGCCTAGATAAATGAAATAAACAGTGTTTCATTGTTTTCCGAGGAGTCTGACAGTATTCAGATATACAGTAATTGAGTAAAACAATACTGCATAGTCTTTGCTTTATAAATAACTCAAAAAAATATGCATATCCTACAATATAACTATTGCAAATTGTTACATTGCGATATTGATGCTGAAACGATATCCCAGTCCATATCAACAGGCCTAATTCTGATTTGATCATATAATTTAATGAAGACACGGTAGAAGTGTTGTGAACAACCGTAAAGTGGAATAACAGAAACTTGTTGGTCACATGACAATGGGGGAATTTACAGAATAAATTTCATGCAAGATAATTTTAGCAATCACAATGTAGTATATTTATTCACAGATTGTACCTCCTTGAGAGAGTATGGTGGCATGAATCATTATTAGTATCATAATAATGATATTCGTGACACAAAATATCATATGATAAAATATAATGGCGACAAATGCAGTCATTTTTGATAATGTGCAAGAAATTGAAAATAAATTGAGAATAAAACGCCATGTGAAAATGAAATCAAAAATGAAACTACATAGCTCTTAAAGAGACAGTACACTATTTTCCTGCTGTCGACTGTTTTTATCATTATTAAATCAAACAAAAAAAGACAAGAACAAAAAAGTTTGTAGCTTCAATAAGAAATAAATCAAGTTTAATTCTTAAGGGGGTCGCACACCAGAAGCACTGCTCGGCAAGGTGCAGCACCATGCATTTCAGAATTCTAAACATTGGTTTCTATCAGGGTACACACACCGGCGCCACAAGTCAGCGGCTGTCCGCAGGCCCAGCCTTGACTAATCAGGACACTGTTTATATTTCTGCAGCGCCACAGAGCGCTATCTGAATAGTTTCATTTTAAATAGCATGCGAATGTGCGCAATACTAAAAAAATCGAGTGTGCAATACTTTCAACTCTCATGTGCGCACCATGTTGCGTGTGACGCCCTTTACAGTGAAGATGCTTAAAGCACAGTTTGTTTCATTTGTATATTTATATTCCTCTTGTATTTTTCTACCTTAATTTTGATAACTATTTTGCTAGTTTCTTTTTTACTTTGTCCCGTTCTGCTTCAGTATAAAGAATTGTGTAACTGAATGATCTTTGAAACGCATAGGTGTATTAGCAACCTTTCTAACAATGAAAAAAAAAACTTTATCCTAAAAACTTTTTGGTCATATGGCACATTTCTTAATCGTGATTACACATTTGAGCAAAATATCCACGATTATGATTTTTCCCATAATCTAGGAGAGGGCGTACTTGTATGCATCCATACAAATGGCCGTAATCTGCAATAAAACTACACTCAAATAATTATGCTTGTTGTTTAAAAAAAGTGACAAGTAGCTCAATTCTAACTCCATGTCTGTTGAAGGGTTGAACAAAATCAATATCACATTTGCATAAATTACACTCTTGACTTAGATTGTAGGGTAACTCAAACTGCATTTTAATACGCCTCAGCACATAGTGAATGAATTATAAAGATAATTTAACAGAGACTTGACAATCAAAAATGTCAGTTAATACATTATTTTAAAAAGTAATTATTATATAATAATAATCATAATATTATCACTTACCCCAAGACAAATTTTGCAGTAAATAATAACCTTAAAATGAAATGGTTTTAACATTTTGTAATGAGAATGATGCATTATCTTGGTCAATTAAAGGGTCTGTTTACCCAAAAATGAAAAAAAAAATGAAAACTCAACCCCATACCAAAACATATGACTTTTATTTATTTTGAAACACAAGTGAAGATATTTTTTTAACAAAGACCATGAAGAGCATTTTCATTTTGGGGTGCATGATTTCTTAATCATACCAATATTATCAAACTGAAGTTCTCTGTTCTCATTTAATCCATCAAATAAACCAAGACGTTTTTATTTAATCTCTCAACAGCCTTGTCAGAGGTTAATAATCTATTAATTTGTGTCTTGTGTGTGCCACCTATTTTGGTTCAGTTCTCTGCAACTACATTCAAGATTCTAAAAAAATCTACAGTTGCAAAATTTCTTAAAACATCCACAAATTCAATTCAATTCAATTAATATTTGTTTATATAGTACTTTTTTCAATGTAGATTGTGTCAATGCAGCTTAACATAGTTCTAGTAAAGTCCAGATTTAAAATAAAACCTGAGAATTCACACAAGGCCTTCCGATCGATACATGTTAAAGGTATTATTACTGAGTGATAACAAAACTAGTATCTAAATGTAAATGTACAGTAGAGCAGCACAATTAATCGAAAAAAGATCGCGATCTCGATTCGACCCTCTAGATGATGCTTATCCAGCATTTCTACGATTCTGCCAATCATATTTTCAAGCTCAGGAGAAAAGAAAAGGTGGCCGCCCCGCAAAGTCATCAGATTGTTTTACATACGTTGTTCAGCAACGTGGACACTAATGGTGTTAAAACAGTCACATACTGTATTTATAAGGTATAATTCACCCAAAAATGCCATTTCTGTCTTCATGTAAAGATGTATTCGGGGCTGCGATATCACGCGTGACGTGAACTGCAGACCGTGAGCTGTTACCACAGAGAGGGTGTGTGCGCCCCTGTGAATTAAGTCTACTTTAGTGAACAGAACCTGCATAGGCTGTGAATAACAGGAATAGGGTTGTAAATAACGTTCAGTTTGTGAAACAGAGTGACTGTTTGAGAGCCGCGCGGGAAATATGAACTGCACAAAGCAGTGAACACGAAACCGAAAGCGCACAAAACATTTAAATAATCATATGGCATTATAGAGTTATGATTAGGCTACGACAAGCATTTGATATGCTTTTTTCTTTCTTAGCAAACACAGTATTAAAGGGCCATGAAACACCCTCGTTTTAGCAGGGTGTTTTCACACCTCTACTTTGGAAAGTCAGAAAAGTGGGCGTGTCCAGCTCTGTTTAGGGGGGAGTTTCGGAGAAAGAAAAGAGGCATGGTGTGGGAGTGTCTATTTGAGCACACGCTGACTTTCAGAGTCAAAACACACACACACACACACACAAACACAAACACACACAAACACACAAACACACACAAACACACACACACACAGCAGACAATGTGACTGTGTTTACATGAACATCTGTAGTCGATTATTTGCCAAATTATTAAATGGTGGACTTTAACTGCAGTTTGGCTCTTTCATTCAGGGAATTCATTCATGTCCCTCGTGACAAACGAGATATTTGATTTGAGGAACTGCTCTAAGCGTGTATTTTTCATGCAATGTTTGATACCGCACGGCGAATGAGAGAAAAAAACCCTCAGCATTTCCCGGAAACTTAGATGCACACGGCAGGTAGCGTCAGAAAGCCGCGTGTGTTATTCCGGTCACTAAATGCGGTGAAAATCCTACACGAGGTTAAAGTTTGGTTGTAGTGCTAACACGTTTACATTCAGTGTAATAGTTTGTTCGATACGAACGAACTGAATAAACAAAGAGCACTGGTCGCTCACTTACCAAATCTGTAGAGACAGGACAATCACCAGCAACTAGAGCCGCGTCTTTATTAAGAGGAGACTACAAGCAAATCCGGATCTCAGCGTGTGCAGATGAGAACAGCTCTCAGGTAAACAATAATCCTCCTTAGACACGCAAGTTATTGTTGTCGAGCGTCGCGTACACTGTAATACACGCGTGACTCCAGCTGCGCTCTCACAGAGAGAAAATGAAAACAAAACTAACTGCAGCAAACTATAAAAGCAAAACTTCACGCCTGTTTTGCCAACACAACGTGGCGTCTCTGTCGTCTAAACACTGTGACAGTAATGAATATTAATGAAGTTGCACAATAGAGTGCATTGAGTGGTTTGAACCAAGCCTTACTCATGCATTAATGCAACACACTGTAAGACGTAATAAGACACACTCTGGCACAGACGCCCAGTCTGCACGCTGGAATACACGCTATTATGTCATGACCGTGATGCAACTTCAAAAATTCGTTTCAAACCGGAAGTACGAATTTGCTTGAAATAACTAACTTTTCAGTGAAATTTATGTGTCCTAATAGTGTTTTTAGCAGTGTGGGACACATATACGACTGTCAACAGATCAAAAAATGTGTTTTGGTGTTTCGTGACCCTTTAATATAGTTTTTTACCTTGCGTTTGAGAAATAACAATAATAATAGCCCACTCATTTAAAAAAAATGTTTACATCTACAGAATCGTGAGAAAATCGTGATCTTTATTTTAAGCAAAAAAAAAAAAACGTGATTCTCATTTTAGCCAGAATTGTGCAGCTCTAATGTATAGATATACTAATTAACAGTATACCGACTGCTTGAGTCTTGACCACTCAATAAGATCAATAATGTATTGATCAGCTACGGAATATGGCACTACACTATTAACACATCTTAAAGAAATTCACCATAAAAACCACAGTGAATAAATAGAGGTAAAGTTGCTTTCATATTCGGATATTCACACATTCTCCTTAATAATATAATTTCAGAAAAGTATCCTTTGCAAATTCTAAATAGGGAAATCATATTAGCAGCAAATGACTATCAAAGTACAACATTGTTCACAGTGAATTAGATAATGATAATGTTGTTTACAAGTCATACTTACATTCTAATTACGATCGAACACTCAAAGTAACACAGTAAACAATATAGAGACTGCTAAATAAACGAATGTGCGAATATAAAACCAACTTCACCGATATCAAATCAAGATGAATTATTGTAACGCAGTGAAATATTTTGCAACTGTCAAGGAAAATTACGCTGAAAAAAAAACAGTGGCTGTCTGAGTCAAATACTGTATTAACTAGGAGTTTTGTGATATATAAGGGTAAACCTCTTTGTACAGTACATTTTATCTAAAATGAAGCCCACTGTGTGGTTGACAACACTGGTTACCAGTTAAGCCCTCTCGCTGCATCTCTGACACGGTTGGCCACAGCCTGCTACAGCTAACAAACCCACCCACTCTCGGCTTATCAACACCCAGCTCCTCTTATCCAGCGAAAACACGTTTAATATGCATGTGTGGGTTCTTAAGGCACATGTAGTGGAGCAGTTTAGATCAGAATATAAAATAGATTATGTTTAAGTTTCCGCTCGCTTTAGCTCGCCTGCTAAACACAAACATCAACACACGCCGCTTACCGTAAAATCACCGTCCCGAGCGCCGACCATCCGCTGTAGCGCTACCCCCAGAGTCTGGGTCACAAAACACCTTTGCGTTTGCACTTTGACCAACACAGATCTCAATAAGACTGTTAGAAGTATTTGACAGATGATTTCATGTGAAACATGGCGATAGACTGATTATTTTTTTTCTTTCTTCTTTAAAAGACCCGGAAACAGTCACAGGAGAACGTGACGTCGGCTTGACTGACGGGCTGTTGACCAATCATGTCACGGAAAGAACAGAGGACGTGTGCGGGTGGGCGGGAAACTGAAGAAATCACTTCCGTTTGCTTTTGGTACTCACTTTTGCACAGGCTTAGCGTAGGCTGTTGAAGTTATCAAGAAATATTTATATTATTTACTAAATTACCCATTAATTGTACTTTATTAACGTCTACCCCTAAACCCATTACCCTCTTACAGTAATGTAAAAACAGTAATTATAGATAAAATCAGTTATATTATTTGTTAAATTAATTATGCATTTAATTGTTTTTTATTAGCGTCTACCCATATCCAGTCCTAAACCCAATCCTCACAATAATGTAAAGCAGTGATAACGATAATTAGTTATATTATTTATTAAAGTAAGTTACCCATTAAATTGTGTTTGATTAACATCTACCCATTTCCCAATCCTAAATCAAACCCTCACAATATTGTAGAGCAGTGATAACAAAAAATATTTATAGCCTATTATTTATTAAAGTACTTGTTAAATTATATTTTACTAACGTCTACCCCTAACCAAACCTTCACAGTAAACGCAGCAATTATAACGAGAATTTGTTATATTATTTACAAAATTAGCCATTATTATATTTTATTAAGGACTAACGTTACCCCCACGCATAGTCTAAACCCAATCCTCACAATAATGTAAAAGCATGCAGAGATTATAACAAGGATTAGTTCTCCAATATTTAAAAACCACTGTTTTGCACCATCTAATACGGATGCAGCTTTCAGAATGTGGTTTGATAAGGGCACAAAAACAATTGATGACCTCTACGAGAGTGGTATTTTCTCATCCTTTAATAACCTTTCTAAAATATTTGACCTACCTAATTCACACTTATTCAGGTTTTTTTTTTCAAGTCAGGCACTATTAACTAAACTATTCCCTCATTTTCCAAATCGACCTCTCGAATCTCCACTTTATGACTTGTTAATGCTCCACACTCAACACATTGCATTTCCACTTCCAGGCTGGTTTCCAGCCATTTCCAGCCTGGTTTTAGCTGGTCAGGCTGGAAAATGACCAGCTAAATCCAGCTAAAACCAGCTTGACCAGCCTAGCCAGGCTGGGAGCCCAGCCAAAACCAGCTATGTCCAGCTTAAACCAGGCAGGTCAAGCTGGTTTTAGCTGGTCATTTTCCAGCCTGACCAGCTAAAACCAGGCTGGAAATGGCTGGAAACCAGCCTGGAAGTGGCCAAAACCCCACTAAAACCAGCCTGGTTGACCAGCTAAAACCAGCCAACCAGCCTAGGCTGGTTTAAACTGGATTTTTTAGCAGGGAAGCCAGAGGCGCTTGGGAAGAGAATTCATAGGTTTTGAGTTCTCTGATGAACACTGGGAGCATATTCATGAGCTCACACATACCTTCTATATGTGCAAGACATGGGCTTATATAAAGTATAAGACTATACATAGGGTTTACTACACTAATGCTAGACTTGCTAAAATATACCCCTCTGTTAGCGACGCATGTAATAGGTGCAAACAGTCTCGTCCACATGTTGTGGGAATGTCCTAAATTATTTGATTATTGGACTAAAATATTTAAAACTCTGAAAGATGCGTTTGACATAGATCTGGACAAATCCACTTCTAGCAATTTTTGGGTTGGAGTTAGATGCTAAGCTTTCAGTAATGGTCCAAAGGCTTTAGCTTTTACTACTTTAATAGCAAGACGTCTCACCCTATTAAAGTGGAAACATGTCTCTCCCCCTCTTTTAATGCATGGATAAAAGAAGTGTTTACTTGTGGCCTATTAAATTGAAAAAAATTAGACTATCACTTACTGGTTCTTTAAAGACCTTTGACAAGTTGTGGCGCCCCTTTTTAGACTATCTGCTGGCAAACTTTCTTGAATCTTAAGCTGAGCAATAATATATGAATACACATTTATTATTTATTTTCATTTTTTATTTATTTTATGTTTAATTATTATTATTATTTTATTTATTTTACTTTTTTCCTCAATGGGAAGTTGAGGTAGGGAAGTGTTAATTTGGGATAGTCTTAACATTACCATGGAAGGATACTTTTAAAACGACTGTTATGGTTGATATTCCATGTAAAAACCTAATAAAAGAAATTTGAAATAACAAGGATTAGTTTTAGTACCCATTAAATTATTTTTTTTACTAGCGCCTACATTATAACCCTTTAGCCAACCCTCACAGTAATTAAAATGAAAATTATTTATATTATTAAAATTTTATTAACGTCTACATAACTGGACCAAGTCTGCCCTCTAGACAAGGGCCAAACATGGACCATATCAATCTCAGCCAAGTTAATAACCCATAACTGAGCCTGAACTGGGCCAGATATGTTGTAGTGTCACGGCTGCAATGAAATTGATAAACCCATGATTCATTGTGCTTTAGGTGTGCTATGGGCGGGATTTTTCTCGAAGTGACCTGATCGGTAGAAATTTTTTTCTTCACTTGAAAATAATTAAAAGGTAATTTAAACGTGGGTGATTTTTCTCGAAGATGGGCTAACCTTACATGGCCCACACATCAATTATTAACATCTAGGCCAAATACTACATTTTACACTAAAAAGTTAATTATTTCAAGCAAATTCGTACTTCCGGTTTGAAACGAATTTTTGAAGCTGCGTCACGGCCAAGACATAATAGCGTTGTATTCCAGCGTGCAGACTGGACGTCTGTGCCAGAGTGAGTCTTATTACGTCTTACAGTGTGTTGCATTAATGCATGAGTAAGGCTTGGTTCAAACCAAATGTAAAAAACTTACCTCTTTGATTTGGCATTTTATTAATTAAAATTGCCCGTTTTAGCTATAATTTTATAATTCCATTTTTTTCTTTGTTGTGATGTGTATTGTGCAGCACATTGGTCAACATTTGGATGTGTTAAATAGTGGTATATAACTAAAATTGACATTGACTTGTTTGATGAAAGAAAGGCCTGCATAGCCAGGGTGCTTCGGGAGGTTAAAAAAACCCGAATTTGGGCCCTGTGTGAGCTCATTTGTCCCATTTTTGACAGTATGCCATCATAAATTGTGAAAATAACCGATAGAAGAAGGCTTTGACAAGTTTTGATTATTCAAATTGACAAAATCTGACTGAGTAACTGAACTGGCCAGTTTGTTATTTGCCTATTCCCCTTATTCTTTGCTGACGAGTGGGCGCAGCCATTTTAATCTTTTTGGCTCGAGACTTCCGGTCTCATTCACTTTCATTCATTTTTAGACGTAAAAAAACTGCTCATCACGCTGATATTTTCTATTTTGCAAACTGATATTTTCTTCTTATTATTATTCTACTTGGTCTGTATAGCAATGCAAACATTTGTTTGTAGAATAAGTTTGACCGTTTTCTGCCGTTTTATTATTCCTAGTCATTTCTCCCATAGGCGACTGAATCGTAAGTTCTAAAACAGTGGATCTCATACTGTGGTACATGTACCACTAGCGGTACGCGGGCTTCCTTCTAGTGGTATGCAGAGGAATTAAATATGTCATGTACATGCCACATATATTTCAAAATTTATTAAAAATTATGTATATAATAAACTATACATGACATTTAGCCTATATTTCTGAGTTTATCTGCCATGTTTTTTTTTTAACTGTGCATAGTTGTAGCTGCTTTACTGGGCCTACTACGCTACTGTATTTCAATACTGCTCATTTTAGTGGTACTTGGAGAGACATTTTTTTTCTGAGGTGGTACTTGATGAAAAAAGTTTGAGAACCACTGTTCTAAAACAATCGCGAAAACAGGCGCACCTCCGCATTTTAGAATTAGGTCAATAGTCTAGTTTTTGCTTTGACTGCCTGCTCTACCAAACGGTTGAAATAAAGATCATTTAGTGTTCAAAATGTTTTATTTTGAATATTTTTTAAATAAATTGGTCTTACACTTCATATTTTCATTGTATATGTATTAATTGTGGTATTTTTACCACAAACTGACATATCAACCATTTGGTAGAGGTTGATATTTTAGAAATTATGGGATGCATTTAAAAAAAATGCATTGAGTGTGTTAACTTGCAACATTAGGAGTTAAGAAATCCAATCCAATTTTTCTTTTCTTGGTAGTTTTTTTTTTTTAATGAAAAGTATTTTTTATATTTCTTTATTCAATTTATTTTATCGCATAACATTATTAATAAAACTGTTTAAAATGCACATTTGTAAATGAAAACTTAAAATAGTATAGTAAGCACTGGACAAAATTGTAGGAAATATTCAAAAAGTGTGGTTATAATCACCATCCGGCAAGCTAGTCCAGAAGAGATTAGTGCGTAAAATGGCACTAAAATGCAGTATTTGAGCCTCGTAATTTAATAGAAAATAAAGCAAATAACTGAAAAAAAAAAAAAGAACCCTTTCAATGGGCTGGCTACGGGCCTGAAACATAAATTGAATGTTCAAAGATGCCAACACACCAAATACATATAAAATCTTCAGAATATTTCCACTAATAATTACATTATTTGGCTATATTTGAGGGCAGCGCACTGGTGCAGTGGATAGCGCAGTCGCCTCACAGCAAGAAGGTCACTGGTTAGAGTCTCGGCTGGGTCACTTGGCATTTCGTCCATTTGGCTTTCCTCCGATTGCTCCGGTTTCCCTCACAAGTCCAAAGACATGCACTATAGGTGAATTTGGGTAAGCTAAATTATCTGTAGTGTATGTGTGAATGAGAGTGTAAGGTTGTTTCCCAGTGATGGGTTGCAGCTGGAAGGGCATTTCCTGCGTAAAACATTCTGGATTAGTTGGCGGTTCATTCCGCAGTGGCGACCCCTGGTTAATAAAGAAACTAAGCCGAAAAGAAAATGAATGAATGAGCTACATTTGAGTCAATGCTCCTAACTCCCACAACAAATGAATTAAAGGACACATATTCACTGATTATTTTGCAATGCAAGAACACACCACACAGTAAATATAAAAGTGAAATTTATTTATGTACACACACCCATACCACATGCATTTTGCACTTATTTTAGATTTTGGCTTCTGCAAATACGAATAAAAAGACAACAATATCAGGGAACACATTATAAATACTGTATCCGTATATACAAAACAGTTCATTTCCTCAATTCAACATCACTATTATTCTAAAAACTCTCACGTGCATCCATCACAATCATTCTACCACACACAATTCGAAGTAAATGTTTTAAAAACACCTTGATGTGAAACCATATTTTCAACAAAGTTAAAAAACGCACACAAAAACACCTTACCATCACTGGAAAATGCAAATAGTGCAAGCAATGAACAGCTACAAAACAGCTACGAAGATACGAAAATGCTGGATGCATGTCAAATTGTAAGTCTCAGATTTGTTTCGATTGTCCAGTGATACTAATTAATTTAAGGCACTATCAAGTCAAACCAAACAAAGTCATTCCAGCAAAAGGTGCATCGTTCTAAAGCAAACAGAAACTAAAACGTTCACACTGACAGCTAAAACAGAAAAAAAAGCTACACACAAGCTATCGACGATTGTCTAATTGCATTTCCTTTAAATTCCAGGTGTTAATAAACTAAAACGAGCCATTGCATCTTCTGCAGTGTTTTTTTTTCAGGCGTCCAGAAGGCAAATGGGTTCATAAAGTGCTTTGCTGCTTTACATACACACGAATAGCAGTATGACAGTTCACCTAATACGATCAAGTACTTCTTCCGTCATATGAAACTTGACCATCTTTATCAGTAGATCTGCAAAGGTTTGCCACAGTTTTGGTCAATTGCCACTTTAGAGCTGTAGTGTAACACTGAATGCAACACATACACACAACCGGCTGCTGTTTGAATAACGGCAGTCACAAAGATCTCAAAGTAGAATGATCAAATAAGAATTAATGATCATTTCCTCAAATCATGCAGGAGAAGTCCGTCATACACAGGATCGTTCCATGTAATTTCATCAGACTAAGGCTACATTCATGCTTTAGCTTGCTTGATTGATTGATTAATTGAATGAAAATCCAGGCTGTTGCTCATTTAGACTTCAACACCGGCTTCAACATTATAAAACTAAGATCAAAGTCCCGTTTAGAGAAGTGCCATCGCAAACTGGTGTGGGATCAAAGGTCGAAATGTTCACCTAGCCATTCAACCGATGACAAACGATCACTCGATGTTATTTTAAAGCCGACAAAAGAGATGTCTGAGTTTCTCAAATACATCAGATATCATTGATATCTCGATTAGAGACTTTATTTCTGTCCACTGAGAAAAAGTCTTGCTTGTTTTCGGGGCTTTGGAAGCCAAGTGTAGTTTAAAAGAGTGAGCGAGCGGGTGGGTTTGTTATTTGACAGGATTTCAAAGGCAGCTGGGATGAAATGAGAAGTAGATGTTGTGTGTTTGAATCAGATGAAGAACAAGTGTTCATCACACACATCCTTGGGCTTGGAGGGAACAGAGCCGTCGCTCGATACACCGTTTACCTATGCAGACATACCAAATACATAAACATCAGAGATGAGATGAATGTAGAGCAGTGTTCTCAAACTCAATTCCTGGGGGGCCACAGCTCTGCAGATTCATCCACCTCCAACTCACACTTGCTTGATGGTCTCTGGTAGTCTTGAACACCTTGATTAGTTGGATCAGCTGTGTTTGATAAGGGTTGGAGCAAAACTGCAGAGCTGTGGCTTTCTGGGAATCGAGTTGGAGACCCACGATATAGAGCTTTTTAACTATGAGGATTAGTTCACCCCTAAAATAAAAACTCTTGTTATTCCAAATACTTAAGACTCTTGTTTATGTTCATCAGAACAAAATGGAAGATATTTTTAAATCAAATCTGAGAGATTTCTTTCCCGCTACTTAATATTTTTAATTTTAAACTTTCAAAAAGGAAGCAAACTTTAAATTAACATGATGAATATGAATGAGGGGTTGAATCAATCTTCAAATCAACAATGATTTGGTGCAATTTTTATAAATAATGTTTACATTTTTTTGTAACCGTAATATGAACTGTTCAAATTTGAAAAACTTTAAATAATATTGATTTAATAATATACATTTATTTAATTTTATATTTGAACATTATAGATATTTTTCATATGTGTTAAATATTTTGCTGATTTACATAGACCCTTTTCACATGACGTCACACGATGTCCGGTTTCACTCCATGCAGTGTATCGTTACTTCCACCTCCACAGAACTCCCCATACATAAATGCACATTTTCGTCTGTAAAGCCCGTTTCTTATCGTTTGTAAAGATTTGAAATATTACTTGGATACAATCTCTACCTGCAGCAATGTTAACGCCTTTAAAGAAATAACACTGTGAATCTTACAGTATTGTCGCTTTTCTATAATACCCAGCTGACTGTGTTTTATATGACCTTTTATATATCATTGTGATCATGCTTTGAGATGAATTTAAAATGTTCGATTGTAATTTATAATTTATATTACCTCTGGCATTATTTTTGTTTCTCTTTTTGTTTTGCTTTGTTTTGTTCTATTTTTTATTGTTTTTTTTATCGTGTCTCTATATATTTGTACTCTTGTTGAATGTTCCAATAAAATAAGACACTTCAAAATTAGGGTTGAAAGCTGCTAAAATTATTGAATAGAACATACTGTACAACTCCCCAGTTAGCTGTATATTTACTACAGATGCGGTTAGATGATGATTGTTGTCATCTTCTGTTGTCTGCATTCAAGGTGAGATGTCTGACATTAAAAAAAAAGTACAGGTCATCCAGATTTCTGCTTGAACCAAGAAAATAGGACTTTAAACAGAGTCTATTGTTTTGTGATGCTGTCTTTGCTGCCGATGAAGTTGGTACATACTTGTCAGCATTTGTCAAACAAAGATTTCAGATGTTTATATGGGTGCTGAATATTTTCCTTTTATGTCAAATTTATTTGTATTATTTTTTGTGTCCTGAAGAATAAGTAATTAATAAAACTGAGGGTGTTTCACTGTGGTTGTTTACAGTGGACAGCTGATTCTTGAACACATTTATATTATTCACATTCTACTACTCACTTCTCTGCCTTTTTTTCCTATTTAAGTATTTTATTCATGAACATAAAACATCTATGTCTATTTAATTTTCAATAAAATGAAATAAAATAGAATAACAATGTTGTATGTGACTCTTAACAATCAAACAAAATCATTATAAAAACGTACAATTGCAAAAAATAACACCAAGAATTTTAATTCAGTTTTATTAGATTATGAATTTATTTGTAACATTATTAATTAAAAGGTAATACTAATATGGCGACACAGTGGCGCAGTAGGTAGTGCTGTCGCCTCACAGCAAGAAGGTCGCTGGTTCGAGCCTCGGCTCAGTTGGCGTTTCTGTGTGGAGTTTACATGTTCTCCCTGTTACATGTTTCCTCCGGGTGCTCCGGTTTCCCCCACAGTCCAAAAACATGTGAAACAGGTGAATTGGGTAGGCTAAATTTTCTTTAGTGTATAAGTGTGTGTGTGAGTGTGTATGAGTGTGTGTGCATGTTTTCCAGAGATGGGTTGCGGTTGGAAGAATATCCGCTGTGTAAAAATGTGCTGGATAAGTTGGCGGTTCATTCCATTGTGGCGACCCCGGATTAATAAAAGGACTAAGCCGACAAGAAAATGAATGAATGACTACTAATATTAAATTATATTCAACCAGTAGGTGGCGGTGGGACACTGTCTGAATTCATTCAAATGGAAAAACTAAACAAAATAAATAAATCATGAAATAAATCATGAAATAATTGATGATGATGAGCACCAAAGTAAAAATAAATCCATTATTGAGAAAAAAATCTTAATTAATAAGTGAAAAGGTTGCAAACATATATTTTCCTTGATAAACAATAACTTACTTCTATTCTTAATAACATAATGAAGCATTTTCAAACTCAGAAAGCAGCTCAGTATTAAAAGAGAAACATTTGAACACATGCCCAATACTGGAATAATCTTAAATCACAATGTGCAGTGTTAATATTTTCAGTTGTCTCACGTTCATTCAATAAACCGAAACTAAAAATACACTGCGTTGCTGGTGGGGGAGGGGAAGTAAAGTGACGTCATTGTGAAAAGGGTCTATTATCAACATTCAGTCAGGGCGTCATCAAACCACATATTTGTTTATTGTGAAAATGCGCCCACTAGTGTTGAAAATTACATAGTTCCTTTAATATATTTAATGTTTAAGTATTTGTTTATTTCAAGACAAAAAATTACTCCATCCATTTGAACGCTAGTTTATTCATATCATACTTACATTTGTTGACATTGTTTAGGTCTGAAGGCTCTGTAATAATCAAGGACAGGCCCTCCATCAGCAGTAAGGCCTTGTGGTATCTCTCTAGAGAGCTTTCTCCGTGATGAAACATCTCGTCTAGTGCTGCCGTCTGTACCTAATCACATTAGAGAGGAGAAACATACAGAATCTGTAAACTGATACACGTTTCTCCTTATAAAATAAGAAACACCCTATATGTGTGCGTTCTTACCATCTGAACGGTGTGTGCGTAGATGAGCCTCTCAGCGGTGATGCTGTTCATCCGGTCCATCAGTCTCTGTTTGCTGCTGAAGAAGTGCTGGAGTTTCTCAGTCAGAGAACGACAGGAGTTCACACATTCCTTATACATCTCATTCAGCTCACGCACCACTGCAAGAGCAACACACACACAACATGCTAATCAGAATGAAGGTCTCAATTAAGGTCTCATAAATGACAGTAAAATACTTTTATATTGTTATAACATTTCCCATAAAGACTACTGAATAAAAGGTAGAACAATTTCTAGAAATAAACATTTGTTTTAAACATAATAATAATACTACTACTACTACTACTACTACTACTACTACTAATAATAATAATAATAATAAATAAATTTCTAAATACCACAGCTGCATTATAACAATTTTTTGTGTCACATTAAAGACTCAAGTAATGTTAATAAAAATGTAGCTTTACTATCACAAGATAAGCAAAAACAAAGGATTCATTTGAATAATATTTCATAACATTACTATTTTTCTGTATTAGTAACCACTTAAATGTAGCATTGGTGAGCATGTTTAAATATTTAAAACAAAAACAGGCCGAAAAAGACGCAGCGGATGTGAAGAGGCAACACAAGCTAGGGTTTTAATCAATGTTTTATTACTGTTTTAATGTTGTTTTTAAGGCATAGTTCACTCAAAAGCGACAATTCTGCCATAATTTTCTAATTCTTTACACATTCCAAGTGTTTCCTTTACACGTTGAATACAAAAGATGATATTTCGAAGAATGTTGGAAACAGGTAGCTATTGCCTTCCATAGTTTTTTTTCCTCTAGGGAGGCAACGCAAGCTAGGGTTTTAATGACCATGTTTTAATATGTTTTATTACGGTCTTAAAGTTGCCATAATTTTCTCACCCTTCACCCATTCCAAGTGTTTCCTTTTCACATTATACACAAAAAAAGATATGTCAAAGAATGCTGGAAACAGGTAGACTTCCATTGTATTTTTTCCACTAGAAAGTTAATGGCTACCAGTTTCCAACATTTTTCAAAATATCTTCTTTTATGTATAAAAAAAAGTAAGCTTTAGGCCAGAGATACCCAAAGTAGGGCAAAGTTGGCCCATTATAGCCTTTGATTTGACCCACCATTCCATCTGAGAAGAGAATGTGAAGGATAGAGAGTTTTGGGGCGAATGTCTTCAAAAGAGATCATCAATTCTAATTTGGCGAAACCTTTTTGTTTGCTTGCTTTATAGCTGAGCTACAAAAAAAGCTAAGTGAAATAAATTAAATGTTATAAATAAATCAGATTTTTAAAAATGTAAATGCTGTCACTCACCGTATAAAAGGCTATGCAGAAGACATTCATCAACAAATCAAAACAAAAACTAGTGTAGTTCTGTTATAAATGAGATTGTTTTGTTTTTTTTCCATTATAAAATGTGAAAAATATGCGGTATTAGTTAATAAAAAGCAATGTGTTCCTAGTTTTTTTTTAAAAATATTATTAACTTCGGCCCACTAGCCACAATCAAGTTTGGTTTTTGGCCCTTCAAAAGAAAAAGATTGGACAGCCCTGCTTTAGACCAACATGAGTGTGGGTCAATTCTCATTTTCGGGTCAACTATCTCTTTAATTATCGCCTCAGAAAAAAAAAGTTATCCCAATAAAATCCTTTACAGTAGCTTAAGATGTTTTTGGACTTAGTGGAAATGAATTTTGTGAGTAAATTATGAGGTAGCTAACATTAAACCAAAGCTACTAATTGACCATTTGAGGTTCTTCAATTACCACTGAGGATAACCAACACCTCCTTTAGCCACTAAAAGAACTTCATCTATTTTATTCTTACTTCTTCTTTTAGTTTTTCCAAACTTTCAATTGATAAAAATAAATTCATCTTTATTTCTTCAGCACTTTTTACGAAGTAGATTGTGTCAAGTCAAGTGTAATGCAAATGTCACTGTTAAAAGTCAAAACACTGAAGAGCAACTCCACCAATGTGACTGGAGAGATTTTCTTTAAGTTAGGATGTAGACGCAGTTACCGTCAGTTCTATGACATCATCTTTTTGTGTCACAGCTTTCAGCGGAGTGTGTGGTTTACCTTGTTTCACAGATCCTGATGGGTAGAGTTTTCCTTCTTTGATGCCAGCCATCGCTGTGTGTAGTGCAGAAGACAGCAGCTCAGCACATTTCATATAGAGAACCAATTGTTCTGCAGAGCTACACACACACACGCAGGTCACCACAGTGTACTTGACATTTATATCAGAGACACATAATGTGTGTGTATGATTAAGCAGTGTTTCACCTCCACTCTCGGCTCAGCAGGCTGATCTGGTCAGCCACTACACTCTGCTCTAAGAGTGAAGCATTAGGTGGCACGTTTCTTCCAGTCCCGATGTCCTTTGTTTCAGCCAGTTCTGTTATGCAGTGGGAAAAGGCTAGAACGAAGCGCAACTGGCTCAGCAAGTCCGTGTGTCCCTCCTGTGGTGATGAAAAAAATGACATCACATCATAAAAATCTAATGTTTTTGATAAATTAGTTCTACTGGCAGGCATGATACTTGGTGCTGTTCTCACCAAGAACACCGGCTATAATGATAACTACATTAGCATTTACTTAAGTCGTATGAAAATAAAATAAAATATAATAAAAATTATTAAAAAAAATGAAAAAACTAATGAAATAAATTAAAATAAAATACTTTAGTCTATTGCCATATAAGGAAAAATAATAAAATAAAATACTTTAGTTTATTGCCATGTGAGGTAAATAATAAAATAAAATCCTTTAGTTTATTGCCATGTAAGGTAAATATTAAAAAATAAATAAAATACTTTAGTTTATTGCCATATAAGGAAAAATAATAAAATAAAATCCTTTAGTTTATTGCCATGTAAGGTAAATATTAAAAAAAAAATCAAATACTTTAGTTTATTGCCATATAAGGAAAAATAATAAAATAAAATCCTTTAGTTTATTGCCATGTAAGGTAAATAATAAAATAAAATCCTTTAGTTTACTGCCATGTAAGGTAAATATTTAAAAAAAATACAATACTTTAGTTTATTGCCATATAAGGAAAAATAATAAAATAAAATCCTTTAGTTTATTGCCATGTGAGGTAAATAATAAAATAAAATCCTTTAGTTTATTGCCATGTAAGGTAAATATTTAAAAAAAAAAAATACTTTAGTTTATTGCCATAAGTAAAATAATAAAATAAAACCCTTTAGTTTATTGCCACATAAGGTAAAATGATAAATAAAATAAAAAAATACTTTAGTTTATTGCCATGTGAGGTAAATAATAAAATAAAATAAAATACTTTGGTTTATTGCCATGTAAGGTAAATAATAAAATAAAATACTTTAGTTTATTGCCACATAAAGTAAAATAATAAAATAAAACCCTTTAGTTTATTGCCACATAAGGTAAAATAATAAATAAAATAAAATAAAACAAAATACTTTTATTTATTGCCATGTAAGATAAAACAATAAAGTAAATAAAATAAATAAAATATTTAATTTATTGGCATTTAAATGTACAATGGTTGTTTTATGGGTAATTTCATTTAAGGTTCAATGGTTATCAAAACCTGCTAACATTTTCTGTTCTGATATATGTACAACAATAAAAAGACATAATAATAATAATATTAGAAAATTACATTTACATTTAATAACAATTCCTTCGAAGCCTCTACAAATAAATACTGTTGTCTCATCACATTAAAAAAGTGCATTGCAAATGTACGAGCTTTGATAAAAAAATTTTAAATTAAATAAAAATTGTATCTCAGATGCTGGGTTTTTCTCATGTTTTTTTGATCGTGTTCTTTGATTCGCATCATGTTTTAATTGATCTTAATTTGTGCTAGTTCATGCCTCATTATCAGTGTTAACATGTAAAAAATGACTCGGTCTAAAACTAGTATTCCATTTCCATTTATTTAGCAGGTGGTCATTAAATAACTGGGATTTCAGCCTTTTCAAAGGTCCTTCATCGTACAAAAGCAAAAGAACCAAAACAACACAATAAACATCAGATTAAATTGCAAACTTTTAGATTAAAATATTTACATTAAATTGCAAACATTTTTCCAAACCATCAAACAAATGAACGATACAACAAGTGATTTGTCATAAAGGTGTATATAATCATAAGCAGTGCCAGTAATCTGCCATAGTTTAGGCATGTACTCTCCTTTTTATGCTTTCATAATAACGTGAGAGGATCTTGATCACACTGTCGACTTTAATTAGGATAATGAGCCACTATTGTATTCTCATCCATAATGTATAGGCCATTTATTATACCTCCATTAACGTCTCCTCTGGCAGTTCAGGTGGCACAAATGTCACATTCTCGTGCAGGTTTGTTGCCATGGCGTCTGTGTAACCATAGAGCAGGCTTTCAGGAGAGCCGTAGGTCCAGCCAGGACTGGTAGAGCAAGGAGCCCCCACTTTAACAAAACAAAAAAACAGATTGAAGACAAATCTAACAGACACAACACCATGCAAATGCAATACTTGTGTTTCCATCTCCTTATGTAAAATAATGGAAGTGTCACCTGAGAAGCGTCTGTGTCTAGCATGAGGCGGAGTGTGTCCATATTCAGGAGTGCCCAGCATGAACATGACTCCAGCAGGACTGTCTGAGCGATCAACACCACAAGGAGGCGCTGGAGAAAACAAAAACTTTTATGGATGATCTATAATGACCATTAAAAACAGAATAATAATATAATTATAATATAATATAATAATAACAATTATAATACAAAACGTTAAAAATTGTATTACATCCTAAAAAAATTGGAACGGTATCATTTTTAGCTTTGTCATAAACTTAAATCAATCATTTAAAGTACTGTAACCGTGCAGGTAGTTTTGTATTCAAGTGTAAAATACACACACAAAAAATGCAAATAAATTTTATTACATTTATTAATTAAAATAAATTTCCATAACTTTATTTAATAATAACAACATGTTACTTATAATCATACAACTCAAAAATAAAGATTCATATAAATTAAGTGATTGTATATCATTATGGCTATAATATTATTAATACTAATAATATTAATGGTAATAATAATAATACACATTATTATAAATGTTATTAATAATTAATAATACACACCACAAAACATTTGCTAAAATGTTATACAAAATAAATGTAGCAATATTTATATTTTTTTAATAAAATTTTGAATATTTTAATAATAGGTCTAGCACAACAACAACGACTATTACAATTATGTTTATGATTATTATTATGAATACAAACGATGATGATTATTAATAAAATTATTGATATTCAAATGCAATACTATCATTTAATAGGTAGTAGTAGCAGTAAAGGTAGTAATAATGACAACAACAACAACAACAAACAAAATAATAAAAATTATTGTAACTTTTCATAAATAAAAAATATACTATAAGTGTTCCCAACTTTATTTTATATAACGATTTACCACTAATAATACAAAACTAAATATAAATAAAAAATTAAACATCATCTAAAATATTTCTTGTGTATCACTATGCCTATAATGATAATAAAAATATTTATATAATTAATAATTAACAATATGAATTACTAATTTATTATCATTAACATTAATTCAATGATTAATCTTATATTAAAAACAAAAATATCTGTTTAAACATTGTAAATACTGTAATAATATATCTAGCAAAACAACTGTTATTAATATAAGTTACTGCTATTAATATAAGTATTAAATAATTATAATTAATTATATCATTTGCCTGGCAGTAGTGGCAGTATTAACAATAATAACAACAATAAAAGTAACAATACAAGAAATATTGTAATCATTTTCTATTTCAAAATAAAAATCAAAACAATATACTATGAATAAGTATTTTACTAATCTCTATTCTTCTTATTATTAATATGAATAAAGGACACATCTAAGATCATTCTTAGTGTGAGCTCATACCAGTTGTATCCATGGGTTTCTCTGAATTTAAGCTCTCGCAGCTGCCTCTGTCAAGCTGATGTCCAAACACAGCCTTCAGCAGTTTATCCGAGAGACGGCCGGTACTCACTGACCTACAACACAAATGACCCACAAACACGGCTCTAGAGAACAAACTTACAGTGCTGATTACTAGATATTTCATCGTCACTAACGCTTCACAAGATTTCTTGAGTCTGAATTGAAGCCATGTTGTTGACTACTACCTTTTGACGGTGTCTCTTCTTTCTGCTGGCCTGACAAGCGGCACCCGAGGCCCCGCAGCAGGATACTGTGCCAGATCTTTCAGGTCACACATGGTCTTGGTTCGGGTGGTGAGGCCTCGCTGAAGCAGTGCTGCATTTGGAGTTTGACCAAAGCTGGGACGCCGACACAAATCCCACTGAAATAAAGAGTCATGTTTGCAATGAAGGTGTTGTAGATTGTAAAGTAACATTTAAACTGCACTATAGGTTAAAAGATTATGATTGGGATTTTTATTTATTATTTTTTCATGCACACCCAAAACAGATCCTTTTCACATTTCCGGGTTTCTCAGTCGCGGAAGGTGTCATAGATCGGAGAGTACAACAAATATTTTTTTTACAATCATATTTGCTGAAATAATAAAAGAAAAACACCATAATGGTGTTATAAAAACTTTCAAAAAAAGGAAAAAAATGGTGCAAGACTGATGACGACAGCCAGAGGAGAGAATAACATAATTTTTTCTCTCAGCGCCAGAGACCTCACATGAGCGGTAATTCATTTTCTGTAATTTGACACAAAGATGATATAATACATTCATAAATGCATATAAATTTAAAAAAAAAAATCTAAATATTAAAAAACTTCAAGGATTTAAGATCATCATGAATGTTAAACACGCCCGGTGAAAAAAAGGTCCATTGGCATTAGGAGACTTACTAGATCAAAATAGGTAAAAATAAATAAATAAATAAAAAAGTAATGATAATAATAAAAAAATAATTTATATTACTGAATTTATTATTTAAATAAGTTTTTAGAAAAAAAATTTAACAATCAGTGTTCTAGTCTTTAGAGTCAAATGATCTACATAATATTTGTGTGTGTGTGTGTGTGTGTGTGTGTGTGTGTTAAAAGGAAGTTAAAACATAATTTATATTAATATAAGTTTTTGGCAACATTATTTCTTTATTTTCACTTGTTTTACTAAGTTTAATGCCTCTTATTATTATAAAATATAAAATAAAATAAATTAAAATCCCACAGCTCAAACTTGCAATGAAAGTTTATATATACAGTACAATAATATGTTAATATCAGAATATTTGGTCATATATTTGGTCGAATTCCCTTTAAATAAGGTCATCATGTATTACACAGAGTTCCTTTTTTAAACTCAATGTAAAATGTAATGACTTCCTCTTCTATACAGAACTAAACAAATCAGTGTTTCTGGAAGCAAAAACAAGAAGTTCTGGAAGAATAAACTCCACTTGTTTTCTGCAAAGGAAAAAAAAAATGTGAAAAACTTGCAAAGACGAGCCTGTTTTGAGCTCAGAGGATCTTAAACAATTGTAAAAGTTTTGCCGAGCCCATCTGTCAGATTATTTTTAAAACTGTGAAAATTGTGAAGAGAAACTACATTACCCATAATGCTGTACAGAAAACTCCACCAATCAAAGATTCAAAGCCTAGGGGCCTCTGAATTCTTAATTAGGGCCTGGGCGGAGCTAATCTATTTCTGCGCAATGTCTTGTAGGCCCCCTTACTAGCCACAACCTTAAAGTTGAATTAAAAAATTTGACTAATATAATATTTTTTTAAATAAACTCAATCTATAATGTATTGTCCGCATTTTAAAAATAAAAATAAGTTAAATCTTTGTAGACTAGAAATATATGTATTGTATATCACTTAAAGCATACTTTGAGAAATAAATACAAATACAACTAGTGAAAATTAATAGATTTTAATATACTTGTTCAAGTTCACAGAAGCAGTTCTAAATATATATATATATATATATATATATATATATATATATATATATATATATATATATATATATATATATATATATATATTTAAGGGTATTTTTAATGAATAACTTTTACAAACTTAACGCATATGATTTGGATATAACACCTCTGCAATCCAGTTCTATGAATCTGAATCTTCTATAATACACACATTTATTAATGATTCCTACTTGTCTTCCTCGTGATGAAGAGTAGGCAAATCTGATATGTAGCGGGGAAAAAAAGAAGAACGTGTTTATCAGACGCTGGATTCGAAACCCGGTTCATGATCGATCATGTCAAAACAAGTTGCCATGCGCTTTACAAGCTTTGCCACTCACGCTGCTGTTTGTTGCACTCTTTAGTTATGTTGTCTCTGTCAATCAAACAGTGATGGGTGGAAATTACTTAACTAGCTAACAAGGTTTGCTATTTGCACTTAGCCTAAATAGAAACTCCAAAATCGGCAATTCCCCCCAAACCCCCCCTCTCCCCATGGGGGCCCCAAGTGCGCACGGACCCCTGGGCCTGTGCCCATAATGCCCATTGGTTAATCCGGCCCTGGCTCCGCCCATTCCTATGAAACACCACAAAGGACATTATACAGTTTGTTTCACAACTCTCTAAAAATACTTACATGCTTGTGTTATATTTTTTCAGTACACTTGAAATATACAGTATCTACACAGACAATCAACACATTTAAATGAATAGGTTTATGTTTCTTATTTGTTTTTATTTGATTACTGTATTTATTGTACTGTAATGTTGTTTTAATCTCTCATTAGAATACAGTTTTGTAGCTTTGCCTTTTTGTCAGATTTTGATACACTTTTGTGCATCAAATCTAAATGGGTAACATGTGATTCAGTAACTGGTTGGTTTGGTTCATTCATTATAAAACTTTACCAAAGACGTTTTTCAAATCCGAGGCTTTTAAACCCAGATCCAGTAATACTATTGTATATTGGTGGAGCAAAAAAAGTTCTTCCCAATTACTCACCCTGTGCACTATGGTATCCAGACTGTGGCGATGAGCTCTGAGTCTTTGGGCCAGTGTTGGGTCCAAGTCTGTGAGGTCAGTGAAGAGAGGAGACACTTGACCAGGCTGTTGATCTGGGAGACAAGGAGAGAGAGAGAGAGAAAGTTGGACAACAAGTCTACAAAATCAAATCAGTGCACAGTAAAACAAAATATTTTACCTGTGGCATGAAACCCTGTCCTGCTGCCAACAGGTTCAGGCTGACTGGGTGTTTCAGGAATGCTTCCGACTAAAAAAATAAAGAAAAAACAGGTTTAGAATCCACATGGTATCTTGGTTTGATTAAACAGGGTTTCTTGTTTAAAAATCTTTCTCTACAGTTTAGTTTGATTTTATATCTGTTTTACATTTAGCAAAGTGAATACATATGTTTGTAATCATTTTGATTAAAATTTTACATTTTATTAAAAATTTATTTTAATAACTGAAAACATTTTATAAAAAGTTGCTTTAGTTTCTGTCAAGTGTTCCCTGTTTTTTCCCCTACTTTTTTGTTATTAAAGGGCCATTATTTTTTCCATAATGAAATGTATATGAATGCATGTGGGTATGCCAGACACAGTATATGCAAACTCTGAATGGCTATCTGTTATGTCCAGTTTCCTGTTTAAAACTGCTGTTAAAGTCTGTTCCTCAATAAGGAAAATATGCAAATACATAAACAGATCATCGAAGAACTGGTTTCTTTACCCTGTGGGGAAGGTAAATACGATCTGGATCCTCCTGAATCTGGAGAAACACCGGTTCTCCCACATGCTGGAGATCCATCAGAGCAACAGTGATGTGCAGACGCTGAGGTCCTGAAATAAAAAATAAAAAACAGAAGTTGTGTTAACAAATTGGCCATTCTTGCAAATCTTTATGCATTTCTTCATCTTCATTATGTCAGATGACAAACCCAACCTTTCAGACTCTTGTAGATTATGCTCCATCCTCTGGTAGTTGTGCTTTTGTGTTGGCACTGGAACAGGAATAGACTGAGCGTAGCTACTGCCACACGACTCTAGATGCCTAAAAAAAAAAAAAAGCGGAAAAAAAAAATAGGTGAATGATTGACATGCCACATGTTCGAACAAACATTTGAACCATTTGTTCAATCTGGTGATCTGCGGATTATTTTCTATCTCTAGAAGTCTAGCTTTCTCCACTCATGTCAGCTCAGACAGCTGTCTCTCAGGTTATACGTGAACAACTGCCATTGTTGAATGTGATCTTCAGAGCCTGTGTGTTGTTTTCACAGTCTCTACAGTATTAATGATTGTTAATCTGCAGGATCAGTACCTGGAGGGTCTCGGGGATGTTCTGCCAGATGGAGAGGACGATGGTGTTTGACACAAACAAGCAGTGGCACCCAGCAGTGAGCTTCTACAAATAATACACAAACACAGTTCTTTTTTATTGTTTACAAAGTTAACGTACAAATAACTTTAGTAAGACATTACAAGGTTTGTTTGTTATCATTAATTAGCTTAACTGAAAATGAATCATACTTCTTCTGCATTTATTAACTGTGTTCACATTAAACAAAAGTTTGCAATGCATTTTTGGCATCAAATATCTATTATCATTCATGCACTGTGAACTTCAACTAACATTACATTTTTTATAATCTTATTTTATAAGATAATAAATATATATAGTATACTGTATATTACTTTAATGACATCCCAATCTAAATATCTAAGGTTTAAAAAGAAGTTGGCTCACCCTTTCTAGGCAAACAGCTTTAACTATTCTTAAAAGTTTTTCCACAAGGTTTATTAAATAACTTGTAAGGAAGCAAAAGCCCTAATTGTAATAAAACATGTTTGTCATGACTGCTGTAACTTAACTATCCTATCTTGCATACAGTTGGGGAAATAAGTATTCAACAAGTCACCATTTTTCTTAGAAAACTTTTAAAGGTGCTGTTAACTTGAAACTTTCACTGGATGTTGGTAACAACCAAAGAAATCCATATATGCAAAGAAAACTAATTAGTTTACAAAATAAGTTATGTGTAAAAACTTAAACGTCAGAGGGACATTTTTGAACACATGAAGAAAGGAAGGTGTAGAAAGGCAGTGAAAGCCCAGACAGCAGCTGAAATCTCTCAGTAGATATTCAGAAACCCTCTGCCCTTCGTCATTGTAAATTAATATTAGCTGCTTTTGTCCAACATCTACATTAGCAGGATGATGAAGATGAAACCAGGGTGGACATTTCAGCAAGACAATGATCCAAAACACAGCCGCGAAAACTCTCAAATGGTTTTAGAGAAAGACAATCAAGATGCAGAATGGCTCAGCCATTCACCTGACTTAAATCCAATAGAAAATAAAAAATAAACATCAGATTTGATCGATCAGACTCACAGAACTATTGAGATATTTACACTCTGTTAAAGTCTGTGAAAAAAAAATAATAATAATAATCACACCTAAGCAATGCATGTGACTTCATTCTCCATTTGAGATTCGTCTTTAAGCTGCCATCACCAAAAAACCTTGTATATAAAGTATTAAATCCATTTCAGTAGTTCAGTATTCCTGCTTGTCTAATTCCGTTGTTCTTATACATAACTCATTTTTCAGATTTTTTTTTGTTTTGCTTTTTTTCTGTTTATATTGGTTGGATTTTTACCAAAATCTGGTTCAATCCCATGTCAACAGCTCCTTTAGAATATTTTTTCCAGAAAATAAAAATAAATAACGTGTTCAATACTTTTCACCATTTTAGTTTTTGGGGATTTTATGATGTTCCCAAAGGTTTGCACAAATTGCCATTGATTGGCAGAACTGCATTATATATACACACATACATATTTGCATATATCTAGAGATCAAAACTTTGGGGTTTGTAAGGTGTTTTTTTAAATGTCTTATTCTCATTGAAGCTTAGCCATCATTGCAACATATCAAAACAAATATAGACCTAATCAAAACAAAGATACCCCGGTACTCTTCCATTAAAAAAGGAAAAACTACAGAGATCACTGAAAAAACTTAAAACTGAATAAGAAATGATTCATTAAAAATGAGTGAAACAAACAGGGTGGCATGATGGCTCAGTGATTAGCACTGTCACCGAACAGCAAGAAGGTCACTAGTTCAAGTCCTGGCTGGGTCAGTTGGCATTTCAGTGTAAAGTTTGCATGTTCTTCCCATGTTCGTCTGGGTTTCCTCCGAGTACTCCGGTTTCCCCCACAGTGCAAAGACAGATGCTATAGGTAAATTAAATAAGCTAAACTGGCCATAGTGTATGAGTGTGTGTGTATGATAGTGTGTATGGGTGTTTCCCAGAACTGGGTTGCGGCTAGAAGGGCATCCGCCGCGTAAAACATATGCTGGATTAGTTGGTGGTTAATTTCACTGTGGCAACCCGTGACAAATAAGGAAAATAAACGATATTGATAGCAGATACTCCATGGCTGTACACTTTAAAATACATTAAAATAGATCATTGTATTTTTTATCAAAGATATGCGTCATGCATTAGAGATGCATGAGATGCAATCTTTTTAACCCAAATTTTAAAAGTAGTGTACAAGTATATGCGTCTTAAAAACATTTTTTTAAACTAGATCATGGAAGTATTTGATAACTGACGCTAAAAAAAACGTCAAGGACATTTTGCTAGCATGACCTTTAGGTCTTCCTTCATTCTCAGCACAAATTCTTCAATGCGTAAACATCGCTTTCACAGAATCGTAAAAACGGTTAGCAGGTCAAAAGGTCAAATGACTGTCTTGAAATGAATATTCATGGCACGGGACATGTTGGCATACATGCAAACCATTATAGTAAGTGCTAAAACTAAATGCTTCTAGCGCGAGTGTCGCATGAAACGATGAGAAGCATTTTGCATGCAACTCTATATGCTATGTGTGTGGGCCGTGTCACTTTAAAACTACAGTATTGAAAAAGCATAACGCCACTTACCCGCTGCGCATCAAGCTGTCCTGCCCTTCTGCACCGACTGGCTCACCTACAAGAGTTATCACATTGAGTATTTGTGCACATAAAGCAGTTTGGTTTGTTACATAATCTCAAGTAGGTCAGCGAGTGCGAGGGCTCATCTTACTGGTGAACTGAGCCGGAACCATAACAAAGTCATCCGAGTCGGAGGAAGAGGAGTCTTTCAGCAGGGATCCAGGAGACTCTGTGGGCTTCATTTGAGGGAGGGACTTTGGAGCTTCAGTATCAGACTGTAAAATAAATAAATAAAATTATATTATTATACACAACTACTTTTAAAATGGTTTTGAAAATAGCTTGATGTCAAAGCAGCAATACTGTCACATATTAACACATTTTAAAATAAGTGTTTTAATATACAGTGGGGGAAATAAGTATTTTGAACGTTGTTTTTCTCCAGCAATAATATTTCTAGAGGAGCTGTTGACATGGAATTGAACTGGATTTTGGTAAAAAAAACTAAACAACACAAACAATAAAATAAAACAAAACAAAACAAACAAAAAAAATGAAATATTGTTATGTGTAATAACATTGGAATGACACAAAGAGAAAGTACTGAACTACAGCTTGATTTGCAATTCTAAAACCATTTGAGAGTTTCCTCGGCTGTGTTTTGGATCACTGTCCTGCTGAAATGTCCACCCTGGTTACATCTTCATCATCCTGCTAATGTAGATGTTGGACAAAAGCACCTAATACTATTTTACAATGAGGAAGGGCAGAGGGTTGCTGAATAAATACTGAGAGATTTCAGCTGCTGTCTGGGCTTTCACTGCCTTTCTACACCTCCCCTTCTTCATGTGTTCAATACTTTTTTCCTGTTTCATTTCATTTCATAACACAAAACTTCATTTGTAAACTAATTAGATGTTTTCTTGTAATATATGGATTTTTTTGGTTGCTTTTACATTTTTTTCATTCTTTTAAAACCTATTTAACACATTTTAATCTGTTTTTAATCATTTTTATTCTTTATTTTATTTTTATTTTCTTATACTTGTGTCTTTTATTCCTGTTTATATAAATCACTCTGAATGACCATTGTGTATTGATGTGCTTTAATAAATAAACTTGCCTTGCCTTAATAACATCCGGTGAAAATTTAAAGTTAACGACAACTTTAGAAAAAAAATTTTCTAAGAAAATGGTGATGTGCTGAACACTTATTTCACCCACTGTATGTTAACATACATTATGTATTTGTTTAAATATAGCATTAGAAATATAAATGTTCTAATCTTAACTTCTTGTATCTTATAATGTGATTTATTCCTGTCATGGTGAAGCTGGTTTTTAGGACCATTACTTAAGAATTGTGGTCACTAAAAACTGAAGTAATCATTCTAAAATTATGATTTGCAGAACAAGAAAATATTTTAGATATTTATAAAAATATTTTATACTGATAGAAAATATTTATACTGATTTCTATAATAATAATAATTATTATTATTAATAACAAAAACAACTATTATTATTGTTTTTATTATTTTTATTATTATTTTATTATTATCATTATTATTTTTTTATTTATAATACAGTAGTTTTACTACTCGGCCTCAGATGTCACTCCTATGCTGTACAAAATTGGAAACATTTAGAAGCTTCAAAGTCATCATCTGATTGGATGAATTCTACAGGATTTCTGTCCGTTTTGTTTCAAACATCCTCTAACATTTCTCTTGGAAACTCAAATAGAGAAAAAGTAATAGTGTCTATATCTGTGACTATTAGAACGTATGATCAGCTAAATCTTTTTGACTTTTGTGGCAAATACTCCTTAAGATATTCCTCAAAATAAGCGGTTACATTATTACAACTGTATTGAATTCATTTTTTAATTACTATGTCAAAGAAGTAATTTAATTCATATCTTCACGCTAATTACTTCATTCATATGATTCATTACTTCATACACCATACATCGCCTCAGAGGCCCGAAGGCCACATATAATAAGATCCATCGTATATAACGCGGAATAACAGAATAATTCATCAGTCAAACAAATTTGACTATGTGTGTTCAGTTTCAGTGTAGCTTTAAAACCAAAGTAAAAATAGTGCACGTCTACAAGTGACAGCATTTAGAAAGACTAATATCTATCTCTATTTGATTTTTTTTAATCATTGTAATACAGGTGATGCAAAATGATAATTATTTTCTTGATATTTCAAGAAAATAGGTAATTATTACAAGAAAAATCATTATTATGAAAAATCTTTCATTATTAAGAGATAGCAAGTCGAAATAATGGCTTGACAAGTCAATTTCGACTTGCTAAATCATAATTTTAACTTGCCAAGTCATCATTTCACCTTTTTAAGACATGACTTTTTGTCCTACCTGTTGGAAATGGGCTTAAATTGAACTAACCTACACAGAAATGTAGAATTTATTTATCTTTCAATATTTAAAGCAAGTTTGTAATAGAACTTCAATTACTTAAATTAAATAGTAACCTCTTACTTTACTTTTTAATTCAGTGGATTAGTCATTTAATTACAAAAAGCTGTTCATTTGTAATACAGTCAATGCTGCAGGACTGTTATAATAGACACACATCAACGTTTCATTTTCTAACCTTTAAGCTTAATACTGAAAAAAAAAAAGTAATTGAAATTGGTTAGTTTATATGTCAGTCACACAGCCTTTGGTCAGTCACTGGCTAATGAAAGCTTCAAAAAGTGTCCAGGCCATAAAGGTTTGGCTACATGA